>NC_057798.1:484108691-484141995 GCF_018294505.1 Triticum aestivum | reverse complement strand
AAGTCTGGCTTACCACTCGGTAGGATTTTTATATCTTAGGCGAGCACTGGGCTGCAGCTAAGCCCTTGAGTGAGAGGTTTGCTCTTCACTCGGTAGGATTTTTATATCTTAGGCGAGCACTGGGCTGCAGCTAAGCCCCCGAGTGAGAGGTTTGCTCTTCACTCGGTAGGATTTCGATGACTTAGGCGAGTACTTGGACTGCAGCTAAGCCTCCGAGTGGAAGTCTGGCTTACCACTCGGTAGGATTTTATTTAATCTTAGGCGAAACGGATTCGCAGCTAAGCCTCCGAGTGGGAGTCTGGCTCACCACTCGGTAAGGATTTTTACAAACTTAGGCGAAACGGATTCGCGGCTAAGTCACCCACTGAGGGGAAAATTTTATTGGACAAAAATAAAAAGTGACAAAAATTATGGAGGAACTATGACACTATTATTTTGAAATCCATGAACTACAGGAGTACTTTATTGCAACTCATCCGAGTGATAAACTTAAGTGTAAAATGGGCGGAGTAGTTCCGCGTTCCAAGCTCGGGGCTCGTCGATATTATGTTCGACGTTGTAAAGACGGTATGCCCCGTTGTGGAGAACTTTGGTGACGATGAAGGGTACTTCCCACGAAGGAGCAAGCTTGTGTGGTTTCTTCTGATCCACTCGGAGAACTAAATCTCCTTCCTGGAAGGCTCGACCCCTCACATTTCTGGCGTGGAAACGACGCAAATCTTGTTGGTAGATGGTCGATCGGATCAGAGCCATCTCCCTTTCTTCCTCTAAAAGGTCGACTGCGTCCTGCCGCGCTTGTTCAGCTTCTGCTTCGTTGTAGATCTCAACTCGAGGAGCATTGTGGAGAAGATCACTCGGCAAGACTGCTTCAGCTCCGTAGACCAAGAAGAATGGAGTTCTTCCGGTCGACCGATTAGGTGTGGTCCGCAGTCCCCAAAGCACCGAGGGAAGTTCGTCGACCCAAGCTCCAGCTGCATGCTTGAGATCACGCATCAGTCGGGGTTTCAATCCCTTGAGAATCAGACCATTGGCTCACTCTGCTTGTCCATTCGACTGCGGATGGGCGACTGAAGTGTAGTCGACTCGTGTGCCTTGAGAGTTGCAGAAATCCCTGAATTCCTCCGAGTCAAAGTTCGACCCATTATCCGTAATGATGCTGTGCGGGACTCCATATCTGAATATCAGTTCCCTGATGAAGCTAACAGCAGCACCGGCGTCAAGGCTCTTGACTGGTTTAGCCTCAATCCACTTGGTGAACTTGTCGACTGCCACCAGTACATGCGTGAAGCCACTTCGCCCTGTTCTCAAAGGACCGACCATGTCCAACCCCCATACTGCGAAAGGCCAGACGAGTGGAATGGTCTTCAGAGCTGATGCAGGCTTGTGCGACATATTCGAGTAGAACTGACATCCCTCGCACTTATCTACTATTTCCTTTGCCATCTCATTCGCCTTTGGCCAGTAAAATCCGGCTCGGTATGCTTTGGCCACGATGGTCCAGGAGGACGCATGATGACCACAGGTTCCCGAGTGGATATCATTAAGGATGATTCGACCTTCTTCTGGTGTTATGCACTTCTGACCAACTCCAGTCGCGCTTTCTCTATACAGCTGTCCTTTGATTACGGTAAAGGCTTTAGATCGACGGACGATCTGTCGAGCCTCTTCCTCATCCTCCGGGAGCTCTTTTCTCAGGATATACGCGATATACGGAACTGTCCAGTCGGGAATGACCACCAAGACCTCCATGACCAAGTCGACTACTGCTGGGACCTCAACCTCAGTCGGATCTGTGGCACTCTTGGGCTGTGGAGCTTCTTCGGTGAAAAGGTCTTCTTTGACTGACGGAGTGTGTATATGCTCCAAGAACACACCACTTGGAATGGCCTCTCTCTTGGAACCTATCTTTGCTAGATCATCAGCTGCTTGATTTTTCAGTCGGGGTATATGATGGAGCTCCAACCCCTCGAACTTCTTTTCCAGCTTCCTCACTGCACTGCAGTATCCAGTCATGGCTGGGCTTCTCACGTCCCACTCCTTCATCACTTGGTTGACCACTAAATCTGAGTCGCCATAGACCATCAGGCGACGGACGCCGAGTGAAATGGCCATGCACAATCCGTATAAGAGGGCCTCATACTCTGCCTCATTGTTGGAGGAATCAAAGTGAATCTGGAGCACATATCTGAGCTTATCTCCTCTGGGGGAAACCAGGACAACCCCAGCACCGGAACCATTCAACATCTTAGAGCCATCAAAAAACATGGTCCAATGCTCTGAGTGAACTTCAATCGCCTGCTGCTGTTCAATCCACTCGGCGAGGAAATCTGCTATTGCCTGGGACTTAATGGCTTTCTTTGCCTCAAATCTGATATCAAGGGGAAGAAGTTCAATCGCCCATTTATCCACTCGACCAGGTGCATCTCTGTTGTGCAAAATCTCTGATAGTGGAGCGTCGCTGACGACTGTGATGGAATGATCAGAGAAATAATGAGCAACCTTCTTTGTGGTCATGTATATTCCATACACAAGCTTCTGATAATGAGTATATCTTTGCTTGGATGTAGTCAAGACTTCAGACAAATAATACACTGGGCGCTGAACTTTGAAAGCTTTTCCTTCTTCTTCCCGCTCGACCGTAAGCACAGTACTGACGACTTGTCCTGTGGCTGCGATATAAAGCAACAGAGGCTCTTTGCTGGTTGGAGCAGCAACCACCGGCTGGGTGGAGAGCAGAGCTTTTAGCTCGGCAAACGCTGCATCAGCTTCTGGAGTCCACTCGAACTTGTCTGCCTTCTTCATCAGTCGGTAAAGAGGCAATGCCTTTTCACCGAGTCGTGAGATGAATCGACTTAATGCGGCCAAGCATCCAGTAAGCTTCTGGACATTGTGCACTCGCACAGGGCGTTTCATTCGGAGAATAGTGCTGACCTTCTCTGGATTAGCGTCGATCCCTCGCTCGGAAACGAGAAAACCGAGTAACTTGCCACCAGGAACTCCGAATGTGCACTTTGATGGATTGAGCTTGATATCATACCTTCTGAGGTTGGCAAATATTTCGGCGAGGTCAGCGAGCAGATCAGAACCTTTTCGTGACTTGACGACGATATCATCCATATACGCTTCCACGTTCCGACTGATTTGAGTGAGTAGACACTTCTGAATCATTCGCATAAATGTGGCTCCGGCATTCATGAGGCCGAATGGTATGGTGATATAGCAGAAGCACCCGAATGGAGTGATGAAAGCTGTTTTTACCTCGTCGGGTCCGTACAGACGGATCTGGTGGTACCCGGAGTAGGCGTCTAGAAAAGACAGTCTCTCGCATCCCGCGGTCGAGTCAACAATTTGATCTATGCGAGGGAGAGGAAAATGATCTTTCGGGCAGGCCCGGTTGATGTGCTTGAAATCAATGCACATTCGGAGCGATTTGTCCTTCTTGGGAACCATGACGACATTAGCGAGCCACTCGGAGTGGTATATCTCTCGGATAAATCCTGCCGCCAACAGTCGAGCCACTTCCTCACCAATGGCTTTTCTCTTCTGGACGGCGGACCGCCGAAGATGCTCTTTGACTGGTTTTGCAGATGAGTCGACTCTTAGGCGATGCTCAGCCAGTCCCCTGGGAACACCTGGCATGTCAGCGGGCTTCCATGCAAAAATGTCCCAGTTCTCACGGAGGAACTGGATGAGCTCTTCTTCCTATTTCGGGTCGAGTGTTGTGGAGATGTGGGTCGGAGCTGCATTGGGGTCGGTCGGGTGAATGTGAACAGGCTTCGTCTCACCGGACGACTGAAATGCAGATTCTGTGGCGGGTTTCTTGGATCGCAGCAAGTCACTCGGATCTGCGTTTTGCTTGTATTCTTCGAACTCGACCGCTGTCACCTGGGAATCAGCAATCTTTGAGCCCTTCTAAAAGCACTCTTCTGCCTTTTTCCGATCACCGGTGACAGTGATCACTCCTTTGGGGCCGGGCATCTTCAATTTGAGGTACACGTAACATGGTCGAGCCATGAACCGTGCATAAGCTGGTCTCCCCAAAATGGCATGATATGCACTCTGAAAATCCACGACCTCAAACGTCAACTTCTCTTTGCGAAAATGTTTCGAATCACCAAACACCACGTCCAGAGCTATTTGGCCGAGTGACTCGGCTTTCTTCCCTGGTATAACTCCATGAAAGCTCATGTTACTGGTGCTCAGTCGGGACATCGGAATGCCCATTCCTTTCAGTGTGTCTGCATACAACAAATTCAGCCCGCTACCACCGTCCATCAGCACCTTTGTCAGTTGAGTGCCTTCGACAACTGGATCGACCACCAAAGCTTGCCTCCCAGGGGTGGCAATATGAGTCGGGTGATCAGATTGGTCGAATGTGATGGGTGTTTGGGACCATTTCAAATAATTTGCTTTTGCTGGGGTAACCATGTTCACCTCACGGTTAATGACTTTCAATCGACTCTTGCTTTCCGCATCTGCAAAGATCATCAGAGTGGAGTTGATATGCGGATATCCTTCCTCACTGTCCTCCTTGCCTTTGGCCTTGTCCGACTCCTTTTCCTTGTCCTTAGACTGTTTTCCTTGAAACTGCTGGATCAGGAGTAGACATTGGCGAGTGGTATGCTTTGGGTAAATGATATTCCCCTCTTCGTCTTTCTTCGTGTGGATGTGGCACGGCATATCCATCCCGTCGTTCCCTTCTTTATCCTTTACCTTCTTAGGGTTCCAGGATCCTTTTGGTTTCCCCTTAAACTTTCCCTGAGTCACGGCCAGAGCCTCTTCAGGAGCTGCCGGTTCAGCCTTCCGCTTCTGTTTCCGACTGGTGTTTCCCTTCTCCGACTGACTCGGCTTGTGCTTGCCGCTTCGGAGTCGGTCTTCTTCTTCGCCGTTGGCGTACTTGGTAGCAATTTCCATCATCCGACTCAAGGTCATGTCACCGGTTCGACCAAATTTCAAACTCAATTCTCTGTTCTTGACACCATCCTTGAAGGCGCAGACTGCCTGATGATCAGACACATTCTCCACAGTATGGTGCAAAGTGATCCACCTCTGAATATACTCCCTGAGAGTCTCATTGGTCTTCTGTACGCAGACTTGCAGCTCCGTCAATCCAGCCGGTCGCTTGCAAGTTCCTTCAAACGTTTTGACGAACACTCGGGACAGATCTTCCCAAGTGTAAATGCTGCTAGGAGGCAACTGAGTCAACCATGCTCTGGCAGAACCTTCCAACATGAGGGGCAGATGTTTCATGGCCACCTCATCATTCCCACCACCAATCTGAACCGCCACTCGGTAGTCCTCAAGCCAAGTTTCAGGCTTAGACTCACCAGTGAACTTGCTGACTCCTGTTGCCAACCTGAAATTGGGAGGGATCACTGCGGCTCTGATAGCTCTGCTGAAACATTCCGGACCAGAAACATGCACTCGACTGCTCGTAGGCGCATCTCTGTCGAGTCCACCTCGATGGGCTCTGTTCCGGTCGACCAAGCCTTGCACGATAGTGGATCGCGCGTCGAAGCCTGGTTCTCTGGGGTCGACTGGAACTCTTCGCCCCGCACTGAGCTGACGTCTGTCATCTTGCTGCCGAGGAGCATAAGACCCACCCCTCGGAGGGGAATTGGGCACTCGACGCCTATCATCTCGGTCGTGTCGGTCTCCATATTGGTCTCGCCGATTCTCGCGCCCTTCACGCCGCGGAGGCGATCTGGGGCTGTGAGCCGACTGAACCGTATTCGCAGCGACGGATCGACTGTGAATTCTGTTGCGCGACTGCGACACGGCCGAATTTTGATCACCTGCTGCCCGGAGCAGATCCTTGACCTGCATCAAGCCTCTGCCAGCTTCCAACTGAGAGGGCTGGATGGACTCTGCAATACGGGTCGCAGCTGCTAAATTCTGGATTGGGGTTCGATATACCTGAGTCGGCGGGAAGAGTTGACGTCGACTGGTGTCAGGAACTCGCTGCCGTGCGCGCTCGTCGAGTGCTCGCTGAAGATTCTCCAGGCGAGTGCGTTCGGCCAAGTTGGCCAAACGTGCCCCCTCCAAGGCGCGAGCCTCGGGGGTTTCTCCTGCGATGGGAGTACGCAGGGCATCCACGTTCCTGCGGCGAAGTTCCTCTCTTTGCAGAGAGTCGAGTGGCTCGGGCTGGTACTCTTCATGGTCTTGTGCGGGGTCGCCTCCGTCGCCTGCCCCACCATCACGGGCGAAGCCAGGGGGACTGCGGGGCCCGTCGACCATCAGGATTTCCGCCGCTGGATCACTGCTATCGCACTCGGATGCAGTCTCTACGGAGCCAGTCGACAGATCGAACAGGCCGTAAAAAGATTCGTCGGGCTCGATTGCCGCAACTTGGGTGGTGGCCGTCTGGCGAGCCACCGCGTGCCTCACCCACCGCTGAAGCCTCGACCGGCCCGAGCGCTTGTGCTGGCGGGAGACCGGGAGGGTGGCCGATGGGGGAGTCGACCGATACGGGGTCGACGGTTGCCGCAGCAGAACACCGCGGACACATGCGCGAAAATGCGTCGCACCGCGGACGGGGAGCGCATCGACGTCGAGTGGAGCCTCCTGGAGCCAGGCGGAGTCGTCGGCGACGAAGGTGAGAGCACCGAGACGGATCTCTTGGCCCTCGACCAAAACTCCAGCAGCCACCATGATGAAAGTACTCGGAAGAATCGCAACTTCTCCACAAAATCGCTAAAACACCGGCCCCACGGTGGGCACCAACTGTCGTGGTTCTATGTCTGACAGTAGAGTGGGGGTAGGTATGGAGAGGCAAGGTCCTAGCTATGGAGAGGTTGTAAGCACAAGAGATGTACGAGTTCAGGCCCTTCTCAGAGGAAGTAAAAGCCCTACGTCTCGGAGCCCGGAGGCGGTCGAGTGGATTATGTGTATATGAGTTACAGGGTGCCGAACCCTTCTACCTGTGGAGGGGGGTGGCTTATATAGAGTGCGCCAGGACCCCAGCCAGCCCACGTAGGAGAGGGTTTAAGGTGCGTTAAGTCCGGGGCATTACTGGTAACGCCCCACATAAAGTGTCTTTACTATCATAAAGTCTACTTAATTACAGACCGTTGCAGTGCAGAGTGCCTCTTGACCTTCTGGTGGTCGAGTGAGTCTTCGTGGTCGAGTCCTTCAAGTCAGTCGAGTGAGTCCCTCGTAGGTCGACTGGAAGGTGATCTCTTCTAAGGATGTCCCTGGGCAGGGTATTTAGATCAGGTTTGTGACCCTACCCTAGGTACATGACTCCATCACCTGATTGATGCGAAATTATTTGTTCACCCAGCCCAGCAAATGGACTGTACATTCTAGAAAACATGGGCTAAATATATGCCACATTTTTGTAGGCTGACATGTGGGCCAATAGGTCAAAGCCTACGCAGGGTGTTGTCAACTTGGTTAACAAATGATTGTGTCATCCACATCAATTGGATTTATATCCAATGGCTGACATGCACCTTCAATCTCTCGTCTTCTTCCTCCAGCATCACCGGGACCGCCTGGTCCGGCCTCCGGCGGCTAACGGCTCTGCTTAGCACGCATCACTGCGAAGCGCTACCCCACCGCCGGCCAGGCTATCCCTCCACCCCTCGACACCTCTTGTTATTCTCCACAGACTACAGCCCCATGCCGCAACAGAAACAGTTATAACCCTTCTCCTCCTCTCAATCTGCGACTCCATTGCCGCGTTTTCCCATCTCCGAGTCGTTCCTGTCCGGGGCCTCGCCATCGTCCACCGCCTTGCTGCGCTCGGTGGGGCGTGGTCAACAAACGAGAGTCATCGGAAGAGGACTGTACGTGGAGAGCCTGAAGGCTGGGACCCACGAGGTCCATGGTCGCATGTAAGGAAAGTTCCTCCTTATTAAGCTGGAAAAATGTTTCCTCCACCTGACAGCTGGGACCCACCGGATGTATCTTCGCACGGAAGGAAGTGCCTCCTTGTTTTGCGAAAACAATTATTCACCCCGTTGACAACTAGGACCCGTCAGATTTGGTGACTGACTTGTGGGCCTACTAAGCGGATGTGTATGCATGACTTTGTCAACTTAATCAACAAATGATTCTAGCAGCTGGACCGTTGGATGTTAATCCAACAGCCGCGCTCCTTCTTCAACCTCTGTTCTTGCTCTTGTCTCCCATGGGCGGCACCGCGGCTGTGTTGCCGCGCACCCGAACCAATGAAGTTTCCCACTCCTCTCCATCTGCGACCCCACTGCCCCGTCTTCCCCATCTTCGGGTCGTTCCAGTCTGGGTGCGCTCGGCACGGTGTGGTCAACGTGGTCAACAACTGAGAGTCATTGGAAGATGACTATATGTGAGAGGCTGACAGCGGGGACGCACCACGCCCATGGACGCATGCATGCAACGGAATGCGGCATGGTCAACATGGTCAAGGAATGACTTCCATCGGAAGTATACTGTACGTGGAGAGTCTCAGCTGGGTCCACGGCCGCAGCAAGTAAGTGCCTCCTTATTACGCGGAAAATAATGATTCCTCCAACTGACAGCAGGGACCCACTGGACGGGCCACCATATTTTGCGAAAAAAAGTTTGCCCCCTGACTGCTGGGACCCACCTTACGGGCCACCGTATTTCGCGAAAAAACGTTCCCCCCCGCTGTCAGCTCGGACCCACCGGAAGTGCCTCCTTATTAAGCAGAAAAAAATGAATACTCCCCCTGCTAGCTGGGACCCACCTTGATGGGAGGCTGACTTGTGGGCCCACTAAGTTGACGGGGACAGAGGGCTTTGTCAATTTCGTCAATATGAACGATTCTAGCTGCAGTGACCGTACGATGTCCATCCAACGCCCATCGTGCTTCTTCAACCTCTGGTCTTCTTGCTCCAGCTGCCCAAAGCAGCGTCGATCGTTCTGCCTGCTCCTGCCTCCCGTGGCTGCCTGTGATGCCGCGGAGGCCTCACCGCCCCTTACTACTCCCACAGCTGGCCAGGCCATCCCTCCACTCACCCACACCCCCTATTATTCTGCGGCGACGGCAGCCTCACACCGCAGCCGAACGAGTGAACCCTCATACTCCTCTACGTGTGGGCAGCCACTGCCGCGTCTTCCCCGGCTCCGTGTCGTCCCCTTCCTAGGCCTCGTCGTCGTCCACCGCCGTGGTGCTCTCGGTGCGGCGTGGTCAATGTGGTCAACGACCAAATTCCATCGGAAGAGTACTGTACGTGGAGAGGCTGACAGTTGGGTCCACGGCAGCCGCAAGGAAGTGCGTCCTTATTACGCGGAAAACAATTATTCCTCCACCTGACAGCGGGGACCCATCGGACGGGCCACCAGTATTTTGTGAAAAAAACGTTTCCCCCTGACTGCTGGGACCCACCGGACGGGCCACCGTATTTCGTGAAAAAAACGTCCCCCCCGCTGTCAGCTCGGACCCACCGGAAGTGCCTCCTTATTACGCACAAAAAAATGAATACTCCCTCGGCTAGCTGGGACCCACCTTGGTGGGAGGCTGACTTGTGGGCCTACTAAGTTGACGGGGACGAAGGGCTTTGTCAACTTAGCCAATATGAATGATTCTAGCTCCAGTGACCGTACGATGTCCATCCAACGGCCATAGTGATTCTTCAACCTCTGGTCTTCTTTCTCCAGCCGCCCAAAGCAGCGCCGGTCGTGCCGCATGCTCCTACCTCCCATGGCCGGTTGTGCTGCCGCGGAGGCCTCACCGCCCCCTACTATTCCCACCGCTGGCCAGGCCCTGCGGCGACAGCAGCCTCACACCGTAGCCGAACCAGTGAACCCTCTTACTCCTCTCTGCACGGGCTTCCACTGCCGCGTCTTCCCCGGCTCTGCGTCGTCCCCTTCCTAGGCCTTGCCGTCGTCCACCGTCATGGTGCTCTCCGTGTGGCGTGGTCAATGTGGTCAAGGAACGACTTCCATCGGAAGAGTCCTGTACGTGGAGAGGCTGACAGCTGGGTCCATGGCCACAACCCAGTTTTTTTGTGATTTGCCAAGTAAGTCGCTTTGTCAGGCCTGTTGGGCTGCAAATCTTTCAAGACGAGGAGAGCTTTCATTCGGCTGGCCGAGAAAATGGCCCATCAGTAATGAGAAATGGGTTGTACATTTCTAAAACACATCAAACCGACAAATAGTTTCAAATATCTTTTTTTCATTTCGAGATTTTAAATTACTTCAATTTTTATGTGCGGAGAATTTGTTGGATTTTATGTTGATATACATTTATTTTTAAAATCAGTTTGAATCTGAGTCGAAATTTCGGGATTAAAAACAGTTCAGACCGCACCGAAATATGCAAAATTTCGTATAATTTTTTAACCATGGCCACAATATGGGCTGTAATGCTAATAAAAAGAAATTGGCTAAAAAACCTTAAGAATTAGCAAATGGGTGGTAAATTATTAGAAGTAATGGCAGATGGGCTGTATGCTATTTTCCAGAGATGTGAGGCTTTCCTAAAAAAAAGGTTGACGCATAAGCAGTGGCTGTTGGATGTCCATCCAACGACCGTCGTGCTTCTTCAATCTTTGCTCTTCCTGCTCCAGCCACTCAAACAAGCGCTGGCTAGACTGCCTGCTCCCTCCTCCCTGTGGTCGGCTGTGCTGCCGGGTAGGCCTCACCGCCCCATCGTATTCCCATCGCTGGCCTAGCCATCCCTCTACTCACCCACACCTGCTGTTATTTTCTAGCGACGACAGATGAACCAGTAAACCCTCATACAGTCGTACTCCCCTCTGCGTGGGAAACAACTGCCGTGTCTTCCCTGCCTCCGTGTCGTTCCCTTCCTAGGCCTCGCCGTTGTCCACCGCCCTGGTACTCTCGGCACGGCGTGGTCAACGTGGTCAAGGAACGGCTTCCATCAGACGTGGACTATACGTGTAGAGGCTGACAGCTGGGTCCACGGCCGTAGCAAGGAAGTGCCTCCTTATTACGCGCAAAATAATTATTCCTCCACCTGACAGCGGGGACCCACCAGACGGGCCACCGTATTTCGTGAAAAAACGTTTCCCCCTGACTGCTGGGACCCACCAGCTACATCTTCGCACGCAAGGAAGTGCATCTGGGCAAAAAAAAAAATGATTCGCCCCCATGACTGCTCGGACCCACCAGCTACATCTTTGCATGCAAGGAAGTGCCTGACAGTCGGGACCCACCTGGTTGAAGCGTACGTAGCATTGTCATTCTGGTCGCGAATGTGTACGTACATACTGGTCGTTGTAGAGGCGTGCACGTGTCGTAGTAGAGGCGCACACGTAGCATGTACACGTACGTACAGCGGCCAGGGTGCAAGAAAGAAAATACGGCCACATACATACATAAGGGCAGGGTCTCGAAGGCCTACTCACGCATACGTACGGCGAGGGCTCGTGTACATGGCTGGGTCGGAACGGAGAAACAACGTCCTCGTCGTCTTCATGGGGAGGCAACGGAATGCGCCGTGTTCATGGGGAGGCAACGGAATGCGACGTGTTCATCGGGAGGCAACGGAACGCGTGGGAGCCAACCGGCTGGGTTGGAACGGAATGCGTGGTCATGTTCATCGGGAGGGCTTGGACGGAACAGGCGATGGAAACGAGGCCTAGCGTACCGCAGAACGGAGGAAACGACCTTGTGTTCGACCGACCACGTTCGAAACAGGGGTCCTGTTGATCGAGAGGGGTCTGGCGTACAGCAAAACAGAGGAAACAGACCTCCTACAGTTGAAACAGGGGTCCTGTTAATCGGGAGGGGTGTGGCGTACCGCAAAACGGACTAAATAGACCTCCTACGGTCGAAACAGGGTCCTGTTGATCCGGAGGGGTGTGGCGTATCGCAAAACGGACGAAACGAACTTGTGTTGGAGCGCTATGGTCGAAACGGGGGTCCTATTCATCAGGAGGGGTCTTGCGTACCGCAAAACGGGACTCCACGGGATACTGTTCATCTCCACTGTCGACCTCCTCCAGCCTCCACGGGCTACCATCGACCTCCTCCAGCCTCCACGGGCTCCTGTTCATCCAGCCTCCACCACGTGCTACTCCACCAGCTACTGTTCAACCACCCCTCCACGGTCACCCCTCCACTGTCTACTATTCATCCAGCCCTCCACACCACGGGGTCCTGTTCATCCAGAGGCAACGCCACCGCTCACTGTTCATCCACACCCCCCCGCAGCACTCACTGTTCATCCAATCGATCGGCTTCAGTTAGCAGCAGTAGCGAAGGAATCGCTCGATCGGGTTCGGTTAACAGCCATCGATCGATCGCTCGGATTCAGTAACGCATAGCCTGCAGTGCAATCGCTCGGGTTCAGTTAGAGCCCAACGTCTCGCTCGGGCTCAGTTAGAGCCAACGCCTCGCACACATGCGCGTATGTGTACGAGAGAAACACGCATCACTCGGCCCCGACCTTCCACCGTAACCGGGAACTCCCCAAAATTTTCCTCACCCTCGCTTCTACCATGGTTTTTTTCCGTCATGGACGGCCCAAAGAATGTCATGCAACTGCGTCTCCAGCCTGCCCAGGACAAAAAGCCCATTTTCTGTCATGATTTTTTGTCATAGAAGTAGGAGCCCACCACATCTATGATGATACCGGGTTTTGTCACAATTATTGTCATAGAAGTGTCATATGTATGATAGAAAAAAAATTCATTCGGCCCAAAATGTCACAGACATGTCTTTTTTTGTAGTGATGGGTTTGAACCATTTTGAATCAAAGATTCAAGTTCCAAGCTCATATATGGCCCTTAATAGTGCTTTATCATGTTCTGCACTAAACAGCAGCTTAACTTGCTTAGACATGCATGAAACCAGTACATATGGATAGATTGGATTTTTCTGATCATTTTTCAAATATAACACCTTGCATTTGGAGCTACAGATTAATTTCTATGAATTTTTGAAGTTTTTAGTATTTTTCGGAATTTCCTGTATAGGAATAAATCCAGTAAATGAATTATTGTGTCAGGATGACGTCAGCAGTCAACGGGGACGGTCCAGGTCAAACCTGACCAGTGGGTCCCACGTGTCAGTGTCATTAGACTAACTAATTTTAGTTAGTACTAATCCTAGGTTAATTAGCAGGGCTGGGCCCCACCTGTCATTGACCCAGGGGGGTCAAACTGGGTACACCCGGGGTCAAACTGGGTACACCCGGGGTCAACTCGGTCAGCGGGGTCAAACTCGCCGGCGTTTAGCCGCCGGCGAGGCCAAACGCGGCGGGGCACTGCGGGATTCGTGCTCCGGCGACCAAAAAGGCGGCGGAGGGCATCTACGTGTAGCTAGGGATGAGCCACGTCTAGTGGTGGCGGTGGTTGGGCTCGGGGTCACCGGAAACGGCGCCAACGACGACCTTGGCGGCTGCCGGAGTTCGGGCGAGCTCAGGCTCGTCGCTAGGAGGTATGACGAAGAGCGTGGAGTGGTGCTGCGGCCTCCTGGGGGTGCGGTAAGGCTAACGGGCAGGGTGGCGTGGCCTTTGCATGGCCGGAGTCACGTCGGCGACGAGCTCGGCTGCGGCGCGTGCAAGTGAGCTTCGTGCGGTCTCTACTGTGCTCGAGAGTAGGAACGGAGAGGATGGGAAGGTAGCTAGGCTCACGGTGGTCACGGCGGAGCAGACGCGCGCGGTCGGGGACGAGCTGCTGCAGCGGTGACGGTGAAAGGGATCTCCCGCGATGGTCGGTGAAAACGGGGTCGATGGAGGCGGTGCAGAGCATGCGAGCGCTCGGGGCTCGTCTAGCTCGGCGGAGCAGACGATGATGGGGCTCGTGGACACGGTGGAGCGGCGCGAAGATGACGGTAGGCGCGGCTACGACGGCGGTGCGGCGGCAGCTGCTTCGGCCATGGCGGGAGAGGGTGAGAGAGAGGATGGGGGGGGGGAATGAGATGTCCAGGGGCTCGAGGCGGCGCCGAGGAGGCCCTTCGAGGCGTCGCGCTGGCGCGGGCGACGCAGGCAGGATAGGAGGTGGCGTGGCGAGCTCGGCGGCGTCGCAGTGTCCCTCCTGTGCCTACTGGCAGAGGTGGGTGGTGACTGGCACGGGGTAGGTGGGCCGGCCCAGTGCAGGTACGTGGCCTCTGGCCTTTCTCTCTCTCTCTCTCTCTCTCTCTCTGTTTTCATTTAAATTGTTTTTCTATTTTTCGTAAATGTTTGGCTTTATTAAAAATAGCTAGACATTTCCAAAAATCCTAGAAATAATTAGGGGCTTTGTTTAGATTATTTCCAACAGCGCACACTTATTTCCAGAATTATTTGAGCATTTAAAATATTTTATATTATTTGAATGCCCAAACTCAAATAGCTAATGGTTTAATCTAGTGACCTTATGTGTCCTAGAAAAATGTGAACCAATTTTGGCAGAGGTTCCAAGACAAAAATGATGGACATTTTAGAAGGGCATTTCAGGTTCATTGAAATTATTTTTAGTAAACCCTAGTTTGTTTTAGGGGGGCTGAGGGTTCTATCATCCCCATTTCCAGTTTCTGATGAAAGGTAAACATGATGCAACACTCTAATGCATGAACTAGCTAGGGTGTGACAACTCACCCCCACTCAGAAAAATCTCGTCCCGAGATTTAGGATCCTCCGGAAAGAAGGCGGGATACTCAAGTCGAAGACGATCCTCCCTTTCCTAGGTTGCTTCTTTCTCAGAATGGTGCGACCATTGGACCTTGAGAAACTTGATATTATGACGTCGAGTGGTACATTCGGCTTGATCGAGGATACGAACGGGATATTCTCGATATGTGAGATTGTCTTGAAGATCAAGCGTTTCGTGGTCCACTCCACGGATAGGATCCTAGAAGCAATGCCTGAGTTGAGAAACGTGGAAGACATCATGGACTCTGGAGAGATGCGGAGGTACTTCCAATTGGTAGGCAACTTCTCCTCGTTTGGCAAGAATGCAAAAGGGTCCAATGTAGCGAGGAGCCAATTTGCCTTTGATAGCGAAGCAATGGGTTCCCTTCAGAGGAGTAACCCGAAGGTAAGCCTTCTCGTCAACCTCAAAAGTCATAGCCTTATGTTTTCGGTCATATTGGCTCTTTTGACGAGATTGGGATGTTTTCAACTTTTCATGAACCATGCAAACTTGCTCTTCTGCTTCCTGGATCATATCCGGGCCAAAGAATTGTCTTTCCCCGGTTTCTGACCAATTAAGAGGCATTCGACACCTTCGTCCGTAGAGAACTTCAAAAGGTGCTTTACCCAAGCTGGATCGATAGCTGTTGTTATAAGCAAATTTGGCAAATGGAAGGCATTTCTCCCAATCCATTCCGAATGAGATAACAGAAGTGAAAGATCGAGGATGTCGCCTAGAGGGGGGGGGGGTGAATAGGCGCTTTAAAATAATTACGGTTTAGGCTTGAACAAATGTGGAATAAACCTAGCGGTTAATTTGTCAAGCACAAAACCTACAACAACTAGGCTCACCTATGTGCACCAACAACTTATGCTAAGCAAGATAAGCAACTATGTGATAGCAAGATATATGCCAAAGAACAATATGGCTATCACAAAGTAAAGTGCATAAGTAAAGGGGCTCGGGTAAGAGATAACCGAGGCACGCGGAGACGACGATGTATCCCGAAGTTCACACCCTTGCGGATGCTAATCTCCATTTGGAGCGGTGTGGAGGCACAATGCTCCCCAAGAAGCCACTAGGGCCACCGTAATCTCCTCACGCCCTCGCGCAATGCAAGATGCCGTGATTCCACTAAGGGACCCTTGAGGGCGGTCACCGAACCCGTACAAATGGCGACCCTTGGGGGCGGTCACCGAACCCGTACACTTTGGCAACCCTTGGGGGCGGTCACCGGTATCCGTCAAATTGCTTGGGGCGATCTCCACAACCTAATTGGAGACCCCGACGCTTGCCCGGCGCTTTACACCACAATGATTGAGCTCCGAACACCACCAACCATCTAGGGCACCAAGGCACCCAAGAGGAACAAGCTCTAGGGTGCCCAAACACCCAAGAGTAATAAGCTTCTCAAACTTCACTTCCACGTATCACCGTGGAGAACTCAAACCGATGCACCAAATGCAATGGCAAGGGCACACGGATTACCCAAATCCTTCTCTCCCAAATCCCACCAAAGCAACTAATGGTAGGGAGGAAAATGAGAGGAAGAACGAAAGAAGAACACGAAGAACTCCAAGATCTAGATCCAAGGGGTTCCCCTCACTTAGAGGAGAAAGTGATTGGTGGAAACGTGGACCTAGATCTCCTCTCTCTTTTCCCTCAAGAACTAGCAAGAATCCATGGAGGGATTGAGAGTTAGCAAGCTCGAAGAAGGTAAACAATGGGGGAAGAACACGAGTTTAAAAGGATTTTGTTCATTGGGGAAGAACACCCCCTTTTATAGGACCTCCCGAATCCAACCGTTATGTGCTCAGGTCCTGCACAAGCGGTACTACCGCTTGGAGGAGCGGTACTACCGCTTAGCACGGTCAAAACAGCCCAATGAGAGAGTAAACACGAGTTTTTGGGTCCGGAGCGGTACTACCGCTTAGGAGCCACGGTAGTACCGCTCAGGAGCAGCGGTAGTAAAAAATTACATCCGCTCTAGTCGCGGTAGTACCGCTGCAGCCTTTACCAAAACAGCCACAACTTTTGCAAACGGACTCCAAATTCAACGAAACCAAGTTTGTTGGAAAGCTAACGACATGGGCTAACACAATATTGATAGAAATATCAAGAATAAGAAAAATGAGAAAAGTCCCATAAGAAAATGGTGAGAACCCTTCATCGGATAAGACCGGTAAAACCTCCAACACTGAAAACATCATAGAAGACGCATGCGAACTCCGTTTTTGATGAACTCAAGCTTGTCATCAAGATGACCATAAGCTCTAAGAATCACAAAGATAACCAAACAAGAACCAAGAAACATGATGCAAGGATGCAATGGTTTGAGCTCTCTACTAACGATATGATCAAGCTACCAACTTGAGAGCCCCCCTTGATAGTACGGCAAACGATCCTATAACACGGTCTCCCAACTACCACCACAAGACCGGTAAAATAGAAAACCTATCAAGGGAAAACCTTTGCTTGCACATGGTCCACTTGAGCTAGATGAAGATGATCTTGACTCCCTCAAGTTGGACCACCTTTCTTGATTGCGTTGGCTCGATGAAGACTAGATGATTGCTCTCCCATAGTCCACTATGGGTGAGCCACTCTTAGGCTCATCTTCACAAGTCCATTGCCACCATAATGGATGGCAAGATTCAAGCACTTGATCTCTTCGTGATGCTCCACTTGAACTTGCACACGACAATCTTGATGACGATCACCACTTGATGTCATCCTTTCCATGGGTTGTATGATATCTTCCTCTTGATGCAAGCCCATGGATATGTACCTAACCCCACATAGAACTCTCACATAGACCATGGGTTAGTACACAAAGTGCAATGGACAATGCTTACCATACCATGGGATCACTTGATCCCTCTCGGTACATATTCTACGCATTGTGAGTTGATAAACTTGATTCACTATTGACTTAGTCTTGATTAACCTTGAATCTTTGCAACTCTCTTCATTTGGATGATGTCTTGAAGGTAAACATGAATGATCACACAACCTTCTTCTTCAAGACATGCTTGCAATAAGCTCAACACTCACATGACCAATCTTTGGATAATTCCTTAATAGCACCTTGGTCAACTCATAAACTCCTTGAAACCAACACATGGACTTCAATAAAAGCCTATGGACAAATCCTTCAAATATAACTCAAGACAACCATTAGTCCATAGAGATTGTCATCAATTACCAAAACCAAACATGGGGGCACCGCATGTTCTTTCAATCTCCCCCATTTTGGTAATTGATGATAATCACTTTCAAGAGAGTTTATATAAGGAATTATGCATCACCATGCAATGCAACAACCAATAGTGCATGCGAATGAGATGCAAATGCTAAGGAAGAAAACCAAAGAAAGAAGAGATAACTCTCTAAACTTCTCCACAAAGCTCTCTGAAACTTCTCCCCCATTGGCATCGATTGCCAAAATGGGCAAAAATCTAAGAAGGCCAATATAAATTGTGGTCCTCCATAAATTGTGTATTTCTCAACAAGAGAGAGGAATGCAATACACAAGTTTGACGGTAAATGCTAGGAGGAAAACAAACTATATTTAGGCCCAAAGTTCACAAAAGAAAGATATGCCACAAAGACATAAGAAAGAGAGAAACAAGCAATCAAGCAATTAAAAGATACCAATTGAAGCAAGCAATCAACGAATATCAATTGAGCCAACTAGACCAATGATCCTACATGCCACATGAATGAATAAATGATATTAAGAAAAGCGCAAAGGAGTGTTCTAAAGAAACTAGAGAAGCTCCCCATGATTTGTGCACACATAAGAATTTTTGTATTTGAATACAAAGTGCACAAATAGGATCATAGCTCCCCCAAAATCAATAGAAACTCACATCCAGTGCAAGTGAGCATATAGGAAACGAAGCCTAGCGCTTGCAACAAGCACATGGTTGAGCAACATGTAAAAGAGGCAACTTAAGAATAGGCTCAACCAAAATGATGTGTGTGAGTCATGGCGAAGCACTTGAGAAGACTAAAATTAGGATGAGCATAAATCATCAATATAGTCTTTAAAGAATGAGGCACACGGTGCAAGGCCTATCATTCCCACACACAACTGGCAAAAGGGTTCACAAGCTTACTAATAAGCAAAAGAGAACCTATGCTTGTGGCAACCCGTGGTGAAGATAGACGAGGGGAGGCTCATCAAGACGAGGGATACCAATTAAGATGGCAAAACCCCCGTAAAGATAAGCAAGAGGAAAATAACCTTCACCACACAAGAGTGCATCAAGATGCAACGATAGAGGACACACACTCAAGGCACAAGCTTTCACGAAGCCACCAAAGAAATAACATAAGAAAGACAAGGTGGACGTGAAAGAAAGGATATCAACTAGAGATGTAATTTCTCTCAAGTGTATAAGGTTCTATGTAGACGAAATCATGATGATATATATATCTACAACGAAGGATGTACACCCGAAATAGGTACAACACGAAGGAACAAGATATCCACAAGTAAGTCATAAATATACCAATAAGATATTTGCTTGAAAGCATAGTACTTGGCTAGATATGGTCTTATTGTATATAAATGAAGTCCACACACACATCCATCAAGGGCATCACAACTACAAAGGAAACAAGTATCACAAGATATGAAATGAATATCATGCCAAGATACAACCTACACAAGGTTGAATGCAAGAGGGGAAAGCATGAATAGATACTTGTTACCGAGATATCATTGGAAGGATGTAGTAGATACCAATTGAAGGTAGATAGTAGTTCATTGATCATCCTAGCTTGACTCCAATATGCACATGGTGACAACACCTTCCTTGTGAGTGAGCCGAGCATCCAATACATCTCCAAATGTTCCTAGAAGAACAACACAAACTAAATGGTACCCAAACTCATCGGGACCAAATAGTTAGAAACACCAATACATAGGACAAACTCCACATAAATATGTGCATATAGATATGAAAATTAATTTCATGCACATCTCATCTAAATTGAGACTAGGTGGAGTTTCCCCTATATATTGAGTCAAAGAAAGAAAGCATGCCAAATGAAATACATGAAGTAAACATGCATGCTCAAGACTTTCAAAACCCGAAACCAAAAACAAAGAAATGCCAAGTGAAAAGGATACCAAATGGAGAAATCATCACTTGGAAGATATCATTAAAGATACATCAAGGAATGAGATATCCATTAATACACACTAAACTAAAGATGTCAAACTCCCAAAGAGAGGATGGTTCCAAACAAACCAGGCTCTCAACAAAGTTTCATGATGGCACAAAGTACCAAAAAGAAATGGCTTGCCTTCCACCAAAACACACATGATAAGGATCACAAGAAGAGTGTTCTAAAGAAAATAGGATAGCTCCCCCACAAGTTGTGCATTATATAGGATTTGCATTTGAATACAAAATGCACAAGGTGGGATCACCACTTTCACTATATCTAGAAAACACTAGACAAGAACAAGAAATAAACAAGATCCAAAAGTGGTAGGGAAGACAAAGGGAGTTCACACAAACCTTGGCAAGAGAAAAAGGCAAATAAACAAAAGCCAATGTAAAGCTGATCAATTAAATTCTACCACACATAAGTGATTACCAATTGTCAAAAGACAAGAAGTATTTGGAAATAATTCCCGGTGGTAGATAGCAAGGGTATCCGACATCATCTTCACTGCAAACAAAAAGCAAATTGCAACTTGTAGAGCTAACATGCCACCTAGGAACAAGATAATTTACAATATCAATTCTAGGTGACAATATCTCAAATGTACACATTTTCTAGCTTGTAATATGCACTTAGCATATTACTCCCCCATAATGTGATACCAATAAGAACAAAACAAGAGGCAATAAGAGGATCCAACATGAGATAATCAATGGAATTTTTAGAATTTGAATTTCTCATGAGAGATATACCACCTAGGGACTAGATAATCTTGTAATATCAATACTAGATGGTATTCCTCATGTACAAACATTTATAGGATTGTGAGGTGCACAAAGCACATCACTCCCCCAAAATGGGATGTTCCATTGATCTCTCACACGAGCCAACTAGGATACAAACAGGAAGCAAAAAGGCTCAACGCACGACGCACACATACATGATGTGCAAAACAACACACACATACTTGATTGCTCAATATAAGCAAGTTGGAAGCGCAACATATACAAACACATGCAAGGAACAAAACCAAAACATGCAAGGGGGCGAGTAACTTTTAAGGTAAACAATTTAAGTACAAGTTACCGCAAGGAGGCACATTGGATATAAGATAGAAACTTTATAATCCAATTGACTTGGCTTGAGACAAAGAGAATGATGAATTCCCCTTAATTCTTCATAATGTAGCCAAGTCTCCAATGCCCTCCAACAACACCTATTGATCAAGTTTGAGCTTGTTGTTCCCCAACCAAGTTGGGTCCTAAGAGGTTAGTCACAATAGGTTTGGCTACCCAAATGGTTCTTTGCTTGACACCACTTTGAGTACCAACAAACTTGGCAAACACATTGCCAACCTTATCCTTACCAAGAGAATAGATATCATGAATAATAGCTGGGTTGGATAAGTTACCACTAGTGCATGAAGAAGCAACGTGAACTTTCTCACGACATAAGTAGCAACGTCTACTCTTCACTTTCTTCTCACTTGATTTCTCAATTTGAGAAGCATTAACTTGAGTCTTCTTGGGAAGAGGCCTTTCTTCAACTTGATGTTGAGCATGAGATTGAACTTGTGCCCTCTTCCCTTGTTGCTTGACACTAATGGCCTTCTTCTTCAATGGGCAAGATCTAACATGATGCCCTTCGACTTTGCACTTGAAGCAAACAATCTTGGCCGAATTCTTGACTTGTTCTTGGCCCTTCTTCTTGTTCAACTTGGACTTCTTCTTCTTGTTGGAGTTGAATCCAAGTCCACCTTTGTCATTGGGGGATTTTTGCACACTCAAGATATTGTTGAGTGTGGCCTTCCCTTCATGACACTTTTCCAAGTCTTTCTTCAAAGAAGTGACTTGGGCCTTGAGCTCTTTGATTTCCTCTACATGGTTAGTCTCAACACAAGTACTAGAGGAAGTATAAGCTTCATCGTTAGAGCAACAAGGCAAGGAAAGAAATTCATCACAAGATGTACCAACATTGTGAGTAGATGAATTACAAGGACTAGCACATGGAAATATACTATTTTGACTAGAAGTAGTGCTAGTATCCACATAAGGCTCACTAGATGTTACCTTAGCAATCATGGCCTCATGAGCTATCTTTAGCACAATACGGGATACTAGAAGATCATCATGAGAGCTTGAGAGCTTTTCATGACTTTCTTCCAATTTCCCATAATTGCTAGATGGCACCTCAAGTTGAGCCCGTAGCTCAACATTCTCCTTCAAAATGGATGCTTCACAAGTAATAGAATTAGTAGCACAAGCATCATCATTAACAACAAGAGGAGAAGGCAACTTGGCAAGCTCTTTTAAATAAGAAGCTTCAAGTTGGGCATGAGACTCGGTGAGTTTGATGAGCTCACCCTTGATGATCCTTGAGCCATTTTAGAGGTGCTCAAAATCCTCAAGGAGTCTAGCATGAGAAACTTCAAGCTTAGCATTTTTAGTTTTGAAATCGTTGGCCACCTCAAGAGCTCTATCATGAGATTCCCTCACTCTAGATAATTCTAGAGCAAAAGTCTCCTCAAGAGATTCGGAGGTGGTTTGTTCATGTTCAAGATCTTGAGATAGCTCTGCGATCTCATTTGCGTAATCACGCCCATGAGCTTCCATTTTCTCAATGGTGACCTCATGCTCCTCTAGATGAGATTCCAACTCCTCAATGTATTTCTTGCCATCAATGGCAATGGACATTATTTCCATGAAGTTGGAACGAGAAATTTTATTTTTATGAAGAGCTTTAAAAATCATTTCCCACTTAGTTTTTAAGGAGGCAACATTATCATTCTGTTCATCGTTATCCTCATCATCATTAGCATCAACATCATCATCAAGAGACATATTGGGGTACAAAGTAGGACATACCTTTGACGCCTTAGCCATAAGGCAAAAAGCAATAGATGATGGTGTAGGATCCCTTGAGGCACCATTAAACACCACATCTTGTTCCTTGGAGTGTTGGGTTTCCTCTACATTGTTAGCACAACAATTCGAGGAAATAGATGCATTTTTATCATGGCAACAAGACATAGCAAGCATATCATCATGAGATTTAGTCAAGCAATTTCTACATGATATGCAAGGACTATCAACACAAGCATGTGAAACATTTGGAGTGCTCGAAGTGTTAAAGCCCAAAGAAGGAGCATTGCAATAATATAGTGATGAAGGATCATCCACAATAAGCATACTATCATCATTGCAATGACCAACACTACTCACCATATCATTACCTTGTGGCAAACCACATGTAGGTGAAGTAGAAGAAGTTAAGAAGACTATATGACCGGAGGTGGAGGGAGAACAATCATTCCCACAAATCTTGGACACACCATATTTATCTTGAAGCTTCGTCCACAACTCATGAGCATCTCGGAACGGCACGAGTTGAAATATAACCACATTGCTCAAAGCATCGAAAAGCACATTAGAAGCTTGAGCAATGAGATAAGAGTTTTTCTCATCCTCTAAAGATAATCTTTGGGGATCCTTTGGAGGAGAAAAACCCATATCTACAATTCGCTCTAAATTTGGGTCCATGACCCTAAAGAGATTAAACATGCGAATTGCCCAAACATCAAAATTTGTGCCATCGAAACTAAGAGTGTCAGAGAATCCTAATACCCTAGTCGACATCTATACTCTCTAGGCGGTAAAGCCTACTAAAGAGAGACGAGGCTCTGATACCAATTGAAAGATCGAGGATGTCGCCTAGAGGGGGGGGGGGTGAATAGGCGCTTTAAAATAATTATGGTTTAGGCTTGAACAAATGCGGAATAAACCTAGCGGTTAATTTGTCAAGCACAAAACCTACAACAACTAGGCTCACCTATGTGCACCAACAACTTATGCTAAGCAAGATAAGCAACTATGTGATAGCAAGATATATGACAAAGAACAATATGGCTATCACAAAGTAAAGTGCATAAGTAAAGGGGCTCGGGTAACAGATAACCGAGGCACGCAGAGACGACGATGTATCCCGAAGTTCACACCCTTGCGGATGCTAATCTCCGTTTGGAGCGGTGTGGAGGCACAATACTCCCCAAGAAGCCACTAGGGCCACCGTAATCTCCTCACGCCCTCGCACAATGCAAGATACCGTGATTCCACTAAGGGGCCCTTGAGGGCGGTCACCGAACCCGTACAAATGGCGACCCTTGGGGGCGGTCACCGAACCCGTACACTTTGGCAACCCTTGGGGGCGGTCACCGGTACCCGTCAAATTGCTCAGGGCGATCTCCACAACCTAATTGGAGACCCCGACGCTTGCCCGGAGCTTTTCACCACAATGATTGAGCTCCGAACACCACCAACCGTCTAGGGCACCAAGGCACCCAAGAGGAACAAGCTCTAGGGTGCCCAAACACCCAAGAGTAATAAGCTTCTCAAACTTCACTTCCACGTATCACTGTGGAGAACTCAAACCGATGCACCAAATGCAATGGCAAGGGCACACGGAGTACCCAAGTCCTTCTCTCCCAAATCCCACCAAAGCAACTAATGCTAGGGAGGAAAATGAGAGGAAGAACGAAAGAAGAACACGGAGAACTCCAAGATCTAGATCCAAGGGGTTCCCCTCACTTAGAGGAGAAAGTGATTGGTGGAAATGTGGATCTAGATCTCCTCTCTCTTTTCCCTCAAGAACTAGCAAGAATCCATGGAGGGATTGAGAGTTAGCAATCTCGAAGAAGGTCAACAATGGGGGAAGAACACGAGCTTAAAAGGATTTTGTTCACTAGGGAAGAAGACCCCATTTTATAGGACCTCCCGAATCCAACCGTTATGTGCTCAGGTCATGCACAAGTGGTACTACCGCTTGGAGGAGCGGTACTACCGCTTAGCACGGTCCAAACAGCCCAACGAGAGAGAAAACACGAGTTTTTGGGTCCGGAGCGGTACTACCGCTTAGGAGCCACGGTAGTACTGCTCTGGAGCGGTACTACCGCTTAGGAGCCGTGGTAGTACCGCTCTGGAGCGGTAGTAAAAAAATTACATCCGCTCTAGTCACGGTAGTACCGCTGCAGCCTTTACCAAAACAGCCACAACTTTTGCAAACGGATTCCGAATTCAACGAAACCAAGTTTGTTGGAAAGCTAACGACATGGGCTAACAGAATATTGATAGAAATATCAAGAATAAGAAAATGAGAAAAGTCCCATAAGAAAATGGTGAGAACCCTTCATCGGATAATACCGGTAAAACCTCCAACACCGAAAACATCATAGAAGACGCATGCGAACTCCGTTTTCGATGAACTCAAGCTTGTCATCAAGATGACCATAAGCTCTAAGACTCACAAAGATAACCAAACAAGAACCAAGAAACATGATGCAAGGATGCAATGGTTTGAGCTCTCTACTAACGATACGATCAAGCTACCAACTTGAGAGCCCCCCTTGATAGTACGGCAAACGATCCTATAACTCGGTCTCCCAACTACCACCACAAGACCGGTAAAATAGAAAACCTATCAAGGGAAAACCTTTGCCTTGCACATGGTCCACTTGAGCTAGATGAAGACGATCTTGACTCCCTCAAGTTGGACCACCTTTCTTGATTGCGTTGGCTCGATGAAGACTAGATGATTGCTCCCCCATAGTCCACTATGGGTGAGCCACTCTTAGGCTCATCTTCACAAGTCCATTGCCACCACAATGGATGGCAAGATTCAAGCACTTGATCTCTTTGTGATGCTCCACTTGAACTTGCACACGGCAATCTTGATGACGATCACCACTTGATGTCATCCTTTCCATGGGTTGTATGATATCTTCCTCTTGATGCAAGCCCATGGATACGTACCTAACCCCACATAGAACTCTCACATAGACCATGGGTTAGTACACAAAGTGCAATGGACAATGCTTACCATACCATGGGATCACTTGATCCCTCTCGGTACATCTTCTACGCTTTGTGAGTTGATAAACTTGATTCACTATTGACATAGTCTTGATCAACCTTGAATCTTTGCAACTCTCTTCATTTGGATGATGTCTTGAAGGTAAACATGAATGATCACACAACCTTCTTCTTCAAGACATGCTTGCAATAAGCTCAACACTCACATGACCAATCTTTGGATAATTCCTTAATAGCACGTTGGTCAACTCATAAACTCCTTGAAACCAACACATGGACTTCAAGAAAAGCCTATGGACAAATCCTTCAAATATAACTCAAGACAACCATTAGTCCATAGAGATTGTCATCAATTACCAAAACCAAACATGGGGGCACCGCATGTTCTTTCAAGAAGCTCGAAGCATGTCTTCTAGAATCTGGTTAACGCGTTCTACTTGACCACTTGATTGAGGGTGAAAGGCGGTGCTAAAGAAAAGACGGGTTCCCATAGCATTTTGGAAACTTTCCCAAAATCGAGAGGTGAAGAGACTTCCTCGATCTGAGTTGATTTCCAGTGGAACACCATGGAGGGACACTATCCGGGAGATATAGAAGTATGCTAGCTGACTAGCGGTTATACTCTCATGAACAGGCAAGAAATGGGCCACTTTGGAAAGACGATCGATAACGACAAAGATAACATTATTCCCTCTCTTGGTATTGGGAAAACCGGTGATGAAATCCATACCAATTTTATCCCATTTCCATTCAGGAATAGCTAAGGGTTGAAGGGTGCCAGCAGGCCGTTCATGCTCTGCTTTTATGCGACGACAGACGTTGCAGTTAGCAATATACTAAGCAATTTATCTCTTCATCCTAGTCCACCAGAACCTCTGGCGTAGGTACTGATACATCTTAGTACTTCCGGGATGAATGGTGAGAGGGGATTCTTGAGCTTCCTTAAGGATCAATCGCCCTAGGTTTCGCACCTTGGGAACCACTAGACGGTTCCCGAAGTATACGACTCCTTGATCATCAATGGAGAAACAATCCGCAACTCCTTTTTTGATGTTTCTTTTGATACGGGAAATCCTTGGATCTACCTTCTGAGCTTTGATGATCTGATCCGTAAGGGTAGGTTTCACCACCAAGGTAGAAAGGAATCCCTGAGGAACAATGTGAAGGTTAAGCTTCCGAAATTCCTCACGGAGAAGTGGTTGACTTTGTTGTAACATCGGATTGTTACAATAAGATTTACGACTTAGTGCATCAGCCATGACATTGGCTTTTCCTGGGGTGTAAGTTATCCCTAAGTCGAAATCTGTGATCAACTCGACCCAAAGTATTTGCATGAGATTCAAATCCGGTTGGGTGAATATATACTTCAGACTTTGGTGATTGGTGAGGATTTTGCAACAATTACCGAGAAAGTAATGTCGCCAGGTTTTGAGTGCATGGACTACAGCTGCAAGCTCTAGATCATGAGTAGGATAATTTTCCTCATGTGGGTGCAATTGCCGTGAAGCATAAGCAATTACGTGACGATCTTGCATGAGAATGCAACCTAGTCCTTGTCACGAGGCGTCGCAATAGATAACAAAGTCCTTGGAGAAATCTGGTGGTACCAGTACGGGAGCAGTTGTCAGGCGTCTTTTCAGTTCCTGAAAGCTGTGCTTGCACTGTGGGGTCCACTCGAACTTTTTATCTTTCTCGAGGAGTTCAGTTAGAGGTTTAGCAACTTTGGAGAAGTTCTCGACAAAGCGGCGACAATAGCTCACTAAGCCAAGGAAACTCCAAACTTGCTTGACCGACTCAGGTGGAGTCCAATTAAGAACGTCTTGAACTCGCTCGGTATTGACGGCAATACCCTTACCAGAGATTACATGGCCTAGATAGGTCACTTTTTGGCAACCAAAATTCACATTTAGAAAATTTGGCATAAAGGCGATGCTCTCGAAGATTCATCAACACTAGCCTTAGATGCTCGGCATGTTCTTCCTCATTCTTGGAGTAGATGAGTATATCATCGAGGTAGACCACGATGAATTTATCCAAGTACTCCATGAAGATTGAGTTCATTAACCGAGAAAAAGTGGCTGGGGCGTTGGTTAAACCGAAGGACATGACGGTGTACTCGTATTGGCCATAACGAGTAACAAAGGCCGTTTTAGGAATGTACTCGTTCTTGATTGATATTTGATGGCCCAACCTCAAATCCATCTTAGAGAAGACTGAGGATCCAGCGAGCTGATCATACATGTCATTGATCCTGGGGAGCGGATACTTGTTCTTTATTGTGACCAAGTTAACGGGTCGATAATCTACAACCATCCGATCCGTACCATCCTTCTTCTTGACGAAGAGGACGCGACAAGCCCATGGAGATGAACTAGGATGGATGAAACCCATTTTCAAGGACTCATCGAGTTGTTTCTTAAGCTCGGCTAGTTCTAGTGGTGCCATCTTATAGGGTCTCCTAGAGATTGGGACAGTTCCTGGAATAAGATCTATCACGAACTCGACATCTCTGTCAAGTGGAACACCTGACAATTCTTCTGGGAAGACATCCGGAAAGTCACGGACTACTGGAACGTCTTTGAGGTCTGGCAAAGGACTGGCATTAAGAGAATATAGCTGTCGCTTAGCTACTCGGGTCAAGACATTGACTACCTCTCCCGATGGGTGTGTAAGCTGAACAGTCCTAGTGAAAGAATCAATCTTGGCATGATGGGCTGACATCCGGTCCATACCCAAGATGATATTAATGTCCGAGGACTTGAGAGCTTTCAAAGACGCAAGGAAAACAAGTCTGTCGACCTGGATTTCATTCCCATGGCTTACTCTAGAGGTTTGCCATCTAGAACCAGGAGAGAAATTTCCATGGTGGAAGGCATGTCACAGAATGCGGTGTTACGCATATGAGCATAGTTTTCGGATATGAATTAATGAGATGCTCCAGTATCGAAAAGAACAGATGCCGTATGGCAATTAACAAGGAGCGTACCGAGAACGACGTTAGGATCCTCCTGAGCCTCTTCAGCTGAGACATAGTTCACATGGCCACGTGCAGTGGTGGCCGGCTTGGCGTAGTACAACTTCCCTGTTGGCTTGCCACGGCCAACAGCCTTTCTAGACTGGTTGGGGTTGGGGTTGGTCTGGGGACACTCTCGCATGTAGTGGCCTGGTTCTCCACACTTGAAACACGTCATAGAGCTGGTGCATGGAGAAGCATTGTTGGTTGGTCCACCATAGGGCTTGGCTGGTGCATACTGCTGAGTTGGGTGAGGCGCCTGATAGGATGGCCTTGGTGTGAACCTGGGTGGCAGGGCGGTGTTAGGCACCCACACCCGGCGCTTCTGAAGACCAGAACTGGATGAGGAACTAGTGTCACGGCCATGCTTGCATGTTGCTTCGAAATCAGTTTGACCTGTCTCAGCACTGATGGCCTTGTTCACAAGCTTCTGGAAGGAAGTGCATTCGTGCAGACGGAGATCACAGCAAAGCTCGGGGCTAAGTCCCTTGCGCAACCTTGCCTGCTTCTTGGCATCGGTGGAAACTTCCTCAGTTGCATAACGTGCTAGGTTACCGAAATCCCTGCTGTATGCATCCACAGAGAGTCTACCTTGGGTGAAACTGCAGAACTCCTCACGCTTACGATCCATAAGACCCTCCAGAATGTGATGTTCACGGAAAGCCTCACTGAATTCTGCCCAAGTAGTGACCTGGCCAGCTGGGCGCATGGCCTCATAATTCTCCCACCAGAGACTGGCAGGGCCTTCAAGATGAGAGGCAGCAAAAGTGACCTTATCAGCCTCGGCTACGAGTGCAGAACGTAGCTTGTGGGTAATGCTGCAAAGCCAATAATCAGCGTCGAGGGGCTCGACGGAGTGATGGAAGCTGGGTGGATGTAACTTGATGAAGTCACTATGAAGTCACTAAGCGACACCAAGTTATTCCTCTGGTGTAGAGCTGTGTTCTGTTCGATGCGTTCCAGCAAACAGTTGGTCTCCCGTTTGTTCCTCTCGGCCTCCAGCATGACCTCAACCAGAGAAGGAGGATGAGGCAGGTTCGCATCCCTAGCTCCACTGCCTTCAGCCTGCTTCGGGGAAGCAGGGTTGTTGCGGGTGTTGACCATCCTAGGAAAATAAGACAATGGTTTAGTCCAGAATGATAAGATTCTGACATAGAAATGCAGAATGTAAGGGATAACTCGGAATGCAAGATGATCATCCGTATGACATGGTAAATACAGAAACTGCTACATTTATTCCATCGTCATACACACCATACAAGGTTTAGTACAAGACCAAACTGAGTACAACTGCGGTGAAAGGAAGATTACATCTCATTGGAGGCATCCCAAGCTCCTATACATTATTTTTCTACACCTCCGGAATGTGGTACACACTAAGTCATATCCCACGAGTCACGCAGGACGGTGGATGATATAACTGTTACAATCCTAGTGGTGCTACCATCAGCTCAGACATCTCCGTAGTAATCTTCATAGAGATTACCCTCATGTCCTGGAAGCTGGACGTGATCATCTGGAAACAGTCGATCCTGTGGAGCCTGCGGTCCATAAGGACTCGGATGTGGCTTGGGTCCAACAAACGGCGGCAGACGAGGTCCATGAGGAGGAGTGATGCCCCCTACATCACACCAATCCATACGATCCGGCAGACTAGACCGCACGGGGTACAGATCCCACATATCCATATACCGAGCATGCACAGCAGGTGCAAACCGGGTCAAAGTGGCCCAGTGATCAGACCGGGAGTTGAAAAGCTCCAATGGCAAGGCACGATTTTCGCGGTCCTTATCCTCAAGCATCTATGCGGTAGTGCGGAGTAGCGAATCCTCATGAGAAGAGTTGGTGTAAATAGCTGTGAAATAACTTTCTGCCCCAGGGAGTGATGCTGGCATATAGCAGAAGTCAGTGTTCCGAAGCAACGCAGTTCTAGACCGCATAATAGTCATCATCGAATAAGCAGCGTCCTGCACGGACATCTCGATGGTAACCCCAACTCCATATGAGCAATGGAGGGGTTCAGTGGATCCATGATAGGAAGGGAATATCCTGACTGTGCAGAGGTATTGGCTTTGATTGAAATCTCTATACTGCTCCTCAACGGTGTACTCGGGATACCATCGGTAACCAGCCTCAATCATTATGCAGACCAACATGGCGGTGTGGCCAGGTACATCGAGGCACCGAGTCAAATGAACAACTTGATTCTGGATGCGGGAGGCCATCTGAAACACGATGTAATGCGAAGGCATTAGAATTTCTAGCAGAAATTGGACAGCATAACGGGTGTAAATGCCCAAAAAAGATTTTAAGACACTTTGCAAAGAATTGCATAGGCACTCAACAACATCATATCAAGATTCTAGGTCCATCTTATCAACATATTGGGTAGTAGAACTAAACTAGGCTTGTATCCATCAAACCTATAAGGTACTACAGATTAGTAACACATGAACCTGATAGAGAGAAGAGATACTAATTCTTAACCCCCGGTGGAAGAATGGACTGACTCAAATCAGAATGCTATGAGGTAAAGGAGTAAAAAGAACCTTACGTTCCATCCCACAATCAATTCCCCTACATATAACTAAAGCATTTCTAGACTCAACATCGACCAGTTTGGCTTGGAGATCCTACAGGCAGTCCGACTCTGATGCCAACACTGTCAGGACCCCGACTCAATGCCACATCGATCTAGCATGTAGCACCTCATATCACTTTGCGGCCTCACGCACGGTATTCCCACGGGTGTCGCCTTACCTTGCCCGGGACCGTTTGCGTCTTTTGGCACACATATATGATAGTGTCGCTAGCATCCATATGACAAGGATCCCGGGCTGACATGGCTAGTCGTGAACCCAAAGTGGCACTAACTTACAGTGACATGCATACATGACCCAGTAACGAACATGTCAGTCATCAGCAAGTGAATCCAGCTGTAGCACTGGGCTAGCAGGACTCCGGTAAACCGGGCTGTAGCGGGCTAACAGGACTCCGACAGTCATCGCGTGACATTTCCCCGTAGGGACAGACACAGGAACGAAGAAGGACACATGCCTGCCAGCCTAAGTGTTTCGGAGTAGTAGCAAGCTACCATGGCTCAGTGGAAGCTAGGAGACATTTCTCGGTAAGAGAGGCTACCAAGGATAAACAACTAGATAGTTAGATCCCACACATACCAAGCATTTCAATCATACACACAATATGCTCGATATGTGCAAATACAACATGGCATCAGAACATGACTCTACAAATCAAGTACTTTATTTAAAGGCTCAGAGAGCCATACATATCATACACACAAGTACGGGTCACACAACCCAACATTCAAGTCATACAAACATACAAGCCAACAACGGAAGTAACTAGTCTAAGTACAGACAACTAGGAAATAAAAGAGGCTTAAGAAAGCCTGACTATACTACATGGTCCATCGTGAGCTCAGGATCACCACCTGGGCTTCAACCTACTAATCGACATCGACGTCTATGAAGAACCCATCAGAATGGGTTGCAGCGTCTTTTGTAAAACATAAATTGAGAAAACATGAGTACAAAGGTACTCTGCAAGACTTACATTAGATCCTACATACATGCAGATTATCCAGAAGGGTTGGTGGGGTTATTGCAGCAAGCTAGCTTTGACTCTAGGCTAAGCTATCTTACGAGACACCAACTTGAAATTGTTTTGCGCACTCGAGTCCACTACACACCACTTCAATACACTACCGAGGATCCACCACCATCATCCTACGGAAGAGCCATCCTCGGCACTCACGCTTATCTTGAGGCTTTTAGTAGTATCCATTTACTTGTCTATGAACTGCATAGGTAACCAAGTAGTCCTTTACCGCGGACGCGGCTATTCGAATAGATGATGTTAACCCTGCAGGGGTGTATTTCTTCATACACGCTTTCACCACTTATCGCTATTTACACGACATGTACTCGACAACCTTCAAGCGGAAGCCCAACGTGGGTGTCGGTGTAACACCCCGGATGTAACTTTCCATATTTATAACTCCAACTCTTGCCATTTTCGGCTATGTGTTATGATATTCCCTCCGTGGTTGGATTTTTTCTTTCGTTTTGCATTTTGTTCATGTCATGCATTTCATATCATGTCATCATGTGCATCTCATTTGCATACATGTTCGTCTCGTGCATCCGAGCTTTTTCCCCGTTGTCCGTTTTGCAATCCGACACTCCCACATGCACCGGCGCACCCCTCGTCTCTTTTCGTGAGCGGGTGTTAAACGTTCTCGGAATGGACCGAGGCTTGCCAAGTGGCCTTGGTACACCACCGGTAGACCACCTGTCAAGTTTCGTGCCATTCGGAGGTCGTTTGATACTCCAACGGTTAACCGGGTATCCGCAAGGGCCTCTTTTGGGTTGCAGCCCAACACCCCTCCAAACCAACCCAATAACCCATCTAAGTCACTTTCATGCTCTCGGTCGTTCGATCATGATCGTGTGGGCGAAAACTACACCCCATTTGGAGTCTCCTAGCTCCTTCTACCTATAAATATGCATCTCCCCCTCCAAATCTCGGGCAAAACCCTAGAATCCACCCCTCTCCGCCGCCAGACACGTCCGGATCGGGCCGGACGCGTCCGCCGCCGCGCCCGCGCCAATCGGAGGCTACCACGTGGCACCGCTACCGCCCGCCGCGCTGGTCCGCCAGGCCCGCGCGGGGCCCCCGAGCCCATCGCCACCGCC
>NC_057798.1:483945833-484108288 GCF_018294505.1 Triticum aestivum | reverse complement strand
GCCCCGGCCACCGCGCCGCCCCGCGCCCTCGGCTCCCGCCGGAGCGCCGCCCTCCGACGCCCGAAGCCGGATCCGGCCAGATCTAGCCGGCCCATCTCCTCTCCGGCCCTCTCTGGTCGTCACTGACCCGTCTCCGGTGAGCCCCTCCGGACTGCCTCGGTTTGCGTGCTGGAACCCTAGATCTAAAGAGGTTGACCTCTTTTTCTCCAAGTCTGCATTATTTTTATGCTAGGTTCATCGCGTCATAACTCCGTGCACATAGCTCTGATTCATGCATATGATATATTGAAATGTTCATCAGGATGTGCTATTCATTTTGTTCCATTGGGTCGTGCTTATTTGAGGTCATCTAGATACCCAAATCTCTGATGCAAGAGTGCTATATAATGTTAGTTTCTGTTTCTTAACAGATTATGGGCATTTGTCATTTTTGCTACATTTATTGTGTGCATCTTATGGGCATGAGCTCTACATGTGCTTTGGGATATGCCATGCCATCTTTACAGGGGTGTATACCATGTATTTTTGTGATCAATGTGGTGACTAGCACAAGCATGCAAACTAGACTTCATGATGTTGCTGATTTCAGCCCCTGTTCTGCTGTTATTTTGATGCCATGTAAACTTGATGCTACAGAGAGATCCATGCATATTTTGAGATACTTCAGTAAGGATGTTTTGAACATATGGTTATGCTCTATACATCCATGCCCCTTTTTGCAATTATTGAGTAGTCTACCATGTCATTTGGTTGCTCTACTTTTGCTATAAAATGTTTCCTGGCAGATTGTTTACATGTTATTCAATTTTGCCAAGGTTGTTGTAGTTGATCCGTGCATGCTATGAACTTGTTCTTACCTTGGTTGGTTTCATAAACATGTCTTCTTGCTGGGGCTATTCTTATCTTGTCATGCAATGACTTGTGGTGAGTGAATCGAGCTCGCAAAGATGCCTTCATAATTTTGTTAATGCCATGCTCTGTTTGCTGAATCTGTTAACGAAACTTGCCATGTTTACATGGGTGCCATCATATCTTCTGATCCTTTTTGGCTCATGGTGAGTAAGGGAATTTTTGTTCTATGCATTTAGTAGTATCATGCCATGGCTTAAGTTTCTATGATATGTTCCTGTAGCTTGATGCTTGCTTGCCCTAAACATTGCTTCCTGATGCTGTTTCTGCCATGTTAGTATTTTTCACTAAGTCTGTTCTGCTATTATCTTTTGCACTTTTGCCATGGTTGTTTGAACCTGTTAATGTGTGAATTAGACGTAGCTCAGTGTTCATCTTTTGTCAAGCATCTCTTGTAGATCACTGTCTTATGCGTTGTTGATATGTTGGGGTGTTGTGGCATAGTTTCTTGATGTATTCTAAGTGCTATCATGCTGTTAATCGCAGAATTGTGTCAGTCTTGTTCAGCTTGCCATTTGCAACCCGTGCATCCGATTCCGGTGATCTTTATATCGATTCCAACCGGGATTCCGAGACTGATTGGGTCTTCTTGGGAGAAGGTATATCCTTCGTTGACCGTGAGAGCTTGTGATGGGCTAAGTTGGGACACCCCTGTAGGGTATTATCTTTCAAAAGCCGTGCCGCGATTATGAGGAAGATGGGAATTTGTTAACGTCCGGTTGTAGAGAAGTTGACACTTGACTTCATTAAAATGCATCAACCGCGTGTGTGGCCATGATGGTCTCTTTTCGGCGGAGTCCAGGAAGTGAACACGGGTTGGGTTATGTATGAACGTAAGTAGTTTCAGGATCACTTCTTGATCACTTCTAGCTTCTCGACCGATGCGTTGCTTCTCTTCTCGCTCTCACTTGTGTATGTTAGCCACCATATATGCTTAGTGCTTGCTGCAGCTCCACCATCTTACCCCTTTCCTACCTACAAGCTTAAATAGTCTTGATCTTGTGGGTGTGAGATTGGTGAGTCCCCGTGACTCACAGATTCTACCAAAATAGATGCAGGTCCCGAGGATACCAGTGCAAGTGGTGCAATAGAGCTCAAGTGGGAGTTTGACGAGGACCTTGGTCGTTACTATGTTTCATTTCTTGATGATCAGTACTGGAGCCCAGTTGGGACGATCAGTGATCTAGCATTTGGGGTTATCTTCTTTTCATTTGGATTTGACCATAGTCGGTCTATGAGTGTATTTTGGATGATGTATGAATTTATTTATGTATTGTGTGAAGTGGCGATTGTAAGCCAACTCTCTTTATCCCATTCTTGTTCATTACATGGGATTGTGTGAAGATGACCCTTCTTGCGACAAAACCTACAATGCGGTTATGCCTCCAAGTCGTGCCTCAACACGTGAGAGATATAGCCGCATCGTGGGCGTTACAGTCGGCCATAGCCTACCTAAACACCTAAGTCTCTAGTCCAGGTTTATCGCCTATTTAGGTTCCATCCGCAGGTAGTCCGGCCGAGGTTTCCACATATGGCCCCGAATGATGTGTACAGGGTTCCGAGACACCTAACGGGTGCCAGACATGCCCGGCCACGTACCTACCGCATCACAGCCCACCCCTCGGGTCAGCGCTGCCCACGGCCTCCAGTAAGCTACAAACACCAGAAACTACTTGCAACTCCTAGACATAGGGCTAGGGTGAATAAGAAGCTGAGAGGGTCCATTGGTTTCGGGCCCAATGCATGGTAGTAGCTGATTCTTAAATCACACATACAGATCTCAGTGCTTAAGGACGGTTCCAATGAAACAACCAACCATGTACTCCTACATGGCCTCTCATCGATACCTTTACCAAATCGTGTTCAACACATCACTCTCATTACCGACATGATCATTTCACTCTAACCCATCACCCAGATGAACCAGACCTGACACAACTCTAAGCATAGCAGGCATAGCAAGGTAGGAAAACACACACACATGGCTCAATCAACTCCTACACATGCTAGTGGGTTTCATCTAGTTATTGTGGCAATGACATGTCATGCAGAGGAAATGGGTTCAACTACCGTAGCACACAACAGTTTGAAACGCGTTGTCTTGAATGCAATAAAAGAGAGCAGAGGCGAGAACATGGGATTGTATCGATATGATCAATTGGTTGGTTGCTTGCCTTGCGGGTCCGTGTACTGGTATTGCTCCTCATTTGGATACTCGCGATACTCTTCGGGGGCAGAACCTGCTGCAGAGAGCACCGATATACAATCATAACCAAACAATGTGCGACAATATGATGCATGCATGAGACATGGCAAAATGAGTGTATTGGGCTAATGCAACTAAGACCAGATGGGTTTGAACCATTTTGAATCAAAGATTCAAGTTCCAAGCTCATATATGGCCCTTGATAGTGTTTTATCATGTTCTGCACTAAACAGCAGGTTAACTTGCTTAGACATGCATGAAACTAGTACATATGGATAGATTGGATTTTTCTGATCATTTTTCATATATAACACTTTGCATTTGGAGCTACAGATTAATTTCTATGAATTTTTGAAGTTTGTAGTATTTTCTGGAATTTCCTGTATAAGAATAAATCCAGTAAATAAATTATTGCATCAGCATTGCGTCAGGGTGACGTCAGCAGTCAACGAGGACGGTCCAGGTCAAACCTGACCAGTGGGTCCCGCGTGTCAGTGTCATTAGACTAACTAATTTTAGTTAGTACTAATCCTAGGTTAATTAGCAGGGCTGGGCCCCACCTGCCATTGACCTAGGGGGGTCAAACTAGGTCCACCTGGGGTCAACTCGGTCAGCAAGGTCAAACTCGCCGGTGTTTAGCCGCCGGCGAGGCCAAACGCGGCGGGGTAGTGCGGGATTCGTGCTCCGGCGACCAAAAAGGCGGAGGAGGGCATCTACGTGTAGCTAGGGACGAGCCGCGTCCAGTGGTGGTGGTGGTTGGGCTCGGGGTCGCCGTAAACGGCGCCGGCAATGATCTTGGCGGCTGCCGGAGTTCGGGCAAGCTCGAGCTCGTCGCTAGGAGGTACGGCGAAGTGCGTGGAGTGGTGCTGCGACCTCCTGGGGGTGCGGTAAGGCTAACAGGCAGGGTGGCGTGGCCCTTGCGTGGCCGGAGTCATGTCGGCGACGATCTCGGAGAGGATGGGGAGGTAGCTAGGCTCACAATGGTCACGGCGGAGCAGACGGCGGGGTCGGCGACGAGCTGCTGCAGCGGTGACGGTGAAAGGGATCTCCTGCGACGGTCGGTGAAGGCGGGGTCGGTGGAGGCGGTGCAGAGCGTGCGAGCGCTCGGGGCTCGGCTAGCTCGGCGGAGCAGATGACGGCGGGGCTCGTGGACACGGTAGAGCGGCACGAGGACGACGGTGGGCGCGGCTACGACGGCGGTGCGGCGGCAGCTGCTTCGGCCATGGCGGGAGAGGGCGAGAGAGAGGACAGGGGGATGAGATGTCCAGGGGCTCGCGGCAGCGCCAAGGAGGCCCTTCGAGGCGTCGCGCTGGCGCGGGCGACGCAGGCAGGCAGGGAGGTGGCGTGGCGAGCTCGGCGGCGTCACGGTGTCCCTCCTCTGCCTACTGGCAGAGGTGGGTGGTGACTGGCATGGGCCAGGTGGGCCGGCCCAGTGCAGGTAAGTGGCCTCTGGCCTTTCTCTCTCTCTCTCTCTCTCTTGTCCTTTAAATTGTTTTTCTATTTTTCTATAAATGTTTTTCTTTATTAAAAATAGCTAGACATTACCAAAAATCCTGGAAATAATTAGGGGCTTTGTTTAGATTATTTCCAACAGCCCACACTTATTTCCAGAATTATTTGAGCATTTAAAATATTTTATATTATTTAAATGCCCAAACTCAAATAGCTAATGGTTTAATCCAGTGATAGTATGTCTCCTAGAAAAATGTGAACCAATTTTGGCAGAGGTTCTAACCCAAGACAAAAATGATGGACATTTTAGAAGGGCATTTCAGGTTCATTGAAATTATTTTTAGTAAACCCTAGTTGGTTTCAGGGGGGGCTGGGGGTTCTGTCATCCCCATTTCCAGTTTCTGATGAAAGGTAAACATGATGCAACACTCTAATGCATGAACTAGCTAGGGTGTGACAGCTAGACAAGACGGTGCGCCAAGATATTTTATATCACATCCCACACGATTCTTCATAGTAAACTGTTTGTGGTATACTTGATTTCTTCATTATGTTTTGAAAGACAAAATGGTGTTAAAGAGGGAAAGGATGGTGTTTGAATTTCTAGAACATTTACGTACGGTGAACATGCAACTACATGAGTGTCGTTTTTAAATTTGGAATTATTCCGGGTTCGTTTGGCATGTTTATGCATTAATTGAGTTTCTAGGCATTTAATGTGCATAATTCAAATTTGAACTACAAGCACCTGCTCTAGTGCACCAAAGTTTGTTGAAATATCACATGTGTGTCTTTGGGTGAATTTATAGGTCCCATGTAAGAATGGGAATGAAATTCAAACATCTGGGCGTCGTGGCACGACGGGAAGCATTGAGAAACTTGGTTTTTAAATTCCTGTAAATTCAAAACTCGTCTGAAAATCATGAAACTTGGCATGGTGTCATTTCATGGCACCAACATGCTGTGGTTAAAAAATTGGCCGCATTTGGACAAGGTTTGGTATAAGCTTCTTGCAAACCGGAGCTTCTCTCGAGAAGACTCGTGGTTCCCGAGGAGGGACATGTCACCTTTGTGTGCGAAACGATGTATGCTGCCTCCACCCTTGATTATTTACAGAGGCAACATAGAACGATATGACTGCCGTGTTAAAATTTGGAATTATTCCGGGTTCGTTTGGCCTTTTTATACATTATTGAATTTCTGAGCATTTAATGTGCATAATTCAAATTTGAACTACAAGCCCATGCTCTAGTGCACCAAAGTTGGTTGAAAAATCACATTGTGTCCTTGGGTGAATTTTTATGTCGCATGCAAGAAATGGGAATGGAATTCAAACATCTGGGCGTCGTGGCTCGGCCGAAAATATTGAGAAACATGGTTTTTTAATTCCTGTAAATGCAAAACACGCCTGAAAATCATGAAACTTGGTATGGTGTCATGACATGGCATCAACTTGCTGTAGTAATTTTTTTGGACGAATTGGGACAAGCTTTGGTATAAGCTTCTTGCAAAACGGAGCTTCTCTCAAGAAGGCTCGTGGTTCCGAGAGGGAACGTGTCACCTCCATGTGCAAAACGACATACACTGCCTTCTCCCGCCTTAATTTTTTTTACACATGCAGCTTAGACCAAATAGGAGTCTTGTGCTAAATTTTGGAATTATTCCAGGTTTGTTTGGCCTTTTTATACATTAATTGATTTTCCAGGCGTTTAATGCACATAATTCAAATTTGAAGTACAAGCGCATGCTCCAGCGCACAAAAGTTAGTTAGAAAATCATTTATGTGTACTTCTGTGATTTTCTAGGTCCCATGGAAGAAGTAAGAATGAAATTCAAACATCTGAGCGTCTTGGCTCTGCCGGAAACATCGAAAAACTTGGTTTTAAAATTCCCGTAAACCCAAAACTCGCTTGAAAATCATGAAACTTGGCATGGTGTCATGACATGGCACCAACGTGCCGTGGTAAATTTTTTGTCCGATTTGCGAAGGCGCACACATTAACAGTCAACGGAATCATTTTGGAACAAGTGATGTCACGTTACAAATCGGAAACACAAGTATTATTGAAACCATGGGCGTTCCACTTACCATTTACGTGCCTCCACGCGTCCCCTTTTTTATTGGCTAGGAGGTGCCGCGCAGGGTAGCTATTCGAGTACGGAGGCATGCGATCAGACCCCTGTGCGTGCTCATCAGGAGGAGAGCCCTTTGACCTCTATCTGCCGCCCACCTCCCTCCCGACGTCTCCATTAATTGTGCCCAAGCCCCTGTTTCATGGCGTGGCTATGTCAAAAATAAAATCTAAAAAGAAAGTTTTGCACGGATCTTGATGTAAGATCCGACAGACCTATATAGCATCGACTACGACTTATAGCAAGACTGATGGATATAAGGACGATGATAGTGGATAATGATTTCTTACATATTTAGGAAGATAATTAAGAAAGCCACATGCGGCAACGCCCAAAATACAGAAGGGCAAAAGAAGAAGGAAGACAACAATCTGGCTCACTGATCTCTACTTTCTTGATGCGTTACTGCAGGCCGCAGGAACTAGTCTCCATGGAGAGTGGCGATGAGCTCTTTTGTGTCCTCAAGACGCTGCTTGAGAGCATCGACAAATTCCTCCACCGGCCTTTGGTGCTCGATGCGGAGCATGGAATTCTCATCCATAAGTTTCTTGACGATGACGCCGGTCCTCTTCAACAAGGCAGTGGTCTCCTCCTGCTACTCTGCACTTCCGACGATCTTTGCCCTCATGAGGTCGCGCTCAGCCCGGAGCTTTGCATTGCCTAACCTTAGTTTCCGGATGACACTGATAGCCTTTTCAAACGAGGCTTTCATGTCGTCCTACAACCTCGCCCAGCCGGAGATATGATCAATATAGCTTTGGACGATCGCATGCATGTGCCTGTAAGAGTCCTCGCCTGCCCGCGAGACATTTTTCTAGGCCACCGCAGCGCGGGAGGACATCTCTGCTACTTCCGCGGCTTGGCCGGACCAGTCTGCTGCATCGACGGTGCAGCGGGACCTCCGTGCTGCTTCAATGGCGTGGCGGGACCACTGTGCTTCTACGGCCGCGCGGCGGGACATGTCAGCTGCTTTTGCAGCGAGACGGGACATCTCTCGTGTTTCCGGTTCCGTGCTCGCCTCTTCCTGATAGTAATATACCGACCCATAACTCATGCAAGCCATGGCAGATGGCAGACACAAGGAAATGGTGATGAATGACTTGTTTGTTTTTGTGGATGAGGAGTTCAGGAGGAATGTGCAGTCATCTTGCAGTAGGTAGTATTTATAATCGAGTACTAATACGCTCCTAAGTGGGAAACCGTTTAGGTTTTGATCATGTGAACAGGTTTTGATCAGCGTGAATAGTAATTGTGAATGTGAAAGGAATCAAGTTCAACATTTATTGACGGTTCATATTTCGAAGTGCGGTATGATTCCCGAAAGGCGTAAAGTGGGCACACGTTCTCAGTCGCGTACGGGCGTTTGCACCATAGGGTGCACCGCAATAGGCGATGTCAGCACATGTCTTGTTCCATCAACCATGCGCGCTTGTTATTACCATCGTGCATGCTTCTTTTAGTTAGAATGTGTGCACGTCTAGTGCACACCCGTTGATCTGTGTGACTGTTGATCTTGGGCCTAATCGCAAAAAGTTCATCCATGTGGAGTGTATGCCGTCAATCGCAGACATCTTGATCTGGCTGACCATTTCTGTTGTGTTTCCTAATCACAAACAGTTCATTCGTCTGAAGTGTATGCCGTCAATCACAGACACCTTGATCTAGCTAACCATTTCTGTTGTGCTGCCTAATCACAAATAGTTAATCTGAGTGAACTGTATGCCGTATATTACACACACCTTCATCTAGCTGCCCGTTTAAGTTCTTCCGCCTCATTGCAAACAATTCATTGAACTGAACCGTATGCCCTGCATCGCACACGCAACTAAAATCTGAATCGTGTTTGATAAATCTGAACCGTGTTTGATATATCCGCCATCGCAAACGTTTTGCATCTTTTTTGACGGTTTTTTACATCACCGTTTGCGATTAATGCATCACACATAGTTTCATTGAAGGGTCCCTGATCATAGTGTCGCGTTAGCAGCATTTTGTAGTAGTGTCTAGACTGTCCCTTTGCCTACAGTGAGAAAAGCTTCTTCATCTTTGACTTGAGCTTGGACGCCCAAGATGGTTCCTTGTTGGGAGAGGGAACAAACTCATAATCGGGCTCAGGCTCATCATCAGAGTCAGTGGGGCAATCTCCTCATTGGGGGCAACAGGTGCAGTGCCCTAGTTCTCCTTATGTCGCAACTGCAGTACACCATGAGACACCATATGCTCAGCAGGAAGTACTCCTCAAGAAATTCACCAACCCAAGTCTCCTCAATCAACTTAAATAGGTAGGGGCCATAAATGGGCACCTTCTGGTCAAGCACAACAAAACAAAGCTCACGCCACATAATGTGAGAGATTTCCAAAGTAGAGTTCATGCCCTTTTCCTTGATGCATAACAGAAGCAGATCCACCATGTATGAGTGTACCTGATCCAGGTTCCCAATGCGAGGGAAAAGGGTGTTGCGAAAGATACGGTGCATGATGTCCAAGAATGGAATAAGCTCAGTGTGAGTGGCCCCCTTGGAAGTAGTCACAGTCCTAGAATAGCGAATCAGCTTAGACTTGTGTTGAAAAGGTGTATCCTTGTGAGGCCGGAGACCAACAAGATTGTCTTCCTCCTCATCAGCAATGCCCAGACTATCCATGAATGTCTTCCACTCAACCTTCAGTGTCCTCCCACCAGTCATCCAAGACATGGATCTTACCTCATCAGAATGGAAGTGAATAGTGGCATAGAATTGGGCCACAATCTCTGAGTCGAAATCCTTGTTGAATGTGATGATCAGTACCGGCGTGGAAGCACGATCACATATATGGGGCAGGGCTGCCCCTTTGTGGTTCGGCAAGGGGACAGTCACATTGCACAAAGAGCAGAAACAACAAGGCAATGCAGCGGTGGAAAACTCTCTTTTACCCAGTATCGGGCCGCTTTGCAGCGTAAAACCCTATTCCTGCCGTGGTGGATTGATCTGGAGGAACACGAAGGCATGACGTGCTCCATCTCGGCAAGGGTGCCTCGGGGGGAGCAACGTGCACGTACAAGTGTTAGGGGGTCTAAATTCAAACCCTTTGCTAGGTTGCCTTGGTCCTCCTTTTATAGCTTAAGGGACGACCAAAGTGGCAAAACAGTCATTTTGATGTGATTAGATAGCTAACAGTCCTATCATAGCTAACTCTGGAAGTTAGGACAAAGTGCATTGAATGTACTGCTAGGTGTCATGCTGAGGTTGATGCCCGGCAAGTCTGCTGCGCCGCTTATCCAGCTTCTCCTTATTAACATGACACACCATCTGAACGGGTGTCAACAAAGATAATCTCCTCCTTGCCATGTTGCCACATGCCCGACGGGATCCACCTAGTTATTTGAGAGCGTGGCACCACACTGATTAATGACTTGGGTACGATGAGGTGGGGCGGTGGCATCTTGGCGAAGGCCTGCCAGTAGGGAGCCTGGCGGGTTGTGATCTTGGCGGCCCCGACAAGCCTTGAAGGGGCGAATTGGTCGTGTCCTTAGGTGCTGCCTCGACCTGGTCGGGCTCTCCTGCCCGGCAAGGGAGGCTTCCCTAGGGTGATCTCCTTCCAACTTGATCTTCTTGGGCTCGATACACCCCGACAGGGTCAGTTTTGTCGGTGTTCTGGATATGGGGGTATCCAGACTTGCTTGCCTGCGGCCCACCATGTGGCTCCATCGACGGCCTGGTATGGCCCAGCTTTGACATCAACAGCTCAAGACCCTCACGAGGGGCCAAGCCTCGCGAGGCGGATGATGCCAAGACCCCCGAGGGGATCGACCTCTTCAGGCTGGCTCCCGAGGGGCGGAGAGTTCTATGCAAGGTGTACCTCACGAGGCTCAGCTGACGTGAGCCATGACAACCAAGGCCAGGCGGGCGCCAGGCGGGTGCCAGTGGGCATAGAGCGCCAGTTTCCTCTTTGGTGCAAGGGAGGCTAGCCGCAGGTGTTGAGTCCTGAGGAATCAGCCAAAGGTTTCCATTCTGGTGCAATAAGACCAAGACCGCCAGGACGGCAGGACGAAGGTCATCACCGAGCCCACCGCAGCGTCACGACCAGAGGCTTTTCGCAAGTGAAGACTACTTTTGTCAGGATAAGCTGTACTACTTGTCCCCTTTCAAATCTGGCCGTTGTAGGACCCTTCCCGCCAACATTTGGGAAGAGGACCAAGGCCACTCTAAATAGGACTTTGCCACCACCATAGATGGGGATCGGGATCATTCTCACCCGACCACCTCACCAGCTCTCTCGAGCTAAAAAACACATCTCCTCTTGAGGCCAGTTCATCCACTATACTAGTTCATCCTCAGCCCACCGAGGCAATCCACCAAAACGCTGGAGTAGGGTATTACACCGCAAGGTGTCCCGAACCAGGATAAACTACTTTGTCTCTTTGAGCTCGTCGTGCTAGGCTTTTGAGTATCGCGAGTAGGCAGGAAGGGTAGGTTGAGATCTCCGCACGCACCCAAGAGTTCGAACCTCTCAAGGGTTTACGGAACCCGTAATCCGACATTTGGCGCACCAGGTAAGGGTGCATCGGATCTTCTCTTCCGTCGACCATTCCCCCACCGCTCCACCAATGCCATGGCTGATGCCCCGAGGGTGCATGTTGAGCACTGGGTTGTTCGGGCCTCCATGATGACGCCCGCCGATGAGGAGGATCTCCACTCCGCCCTGCTTGCGGCCCGCACTCCGCCCGCGGCGGCCGGCCGCAGGGGTCGCGGGGCGCAGCCTTTTCCACTTGCGCCGTACCACAACCGCGCCGCCGTGCGATTTGCAAGCTATGCCGCGGCAACCGCATTGCACACGCACAGGGAACAGGCAAACATTTGGGCCGCGATCATCGTGGCTTGAGAGCTCTTGAGGTGCAGGCTGCTAAAAAGTGGCCGCGACGCCCTGCTGTAATGAGTCGCCGAGCTACTGGATGCGGCGTGCATGGGTGCAGCGCCATTCTGCACCCTGAACACGTTGCAGGCGATGGTAGAGGCGCGCGCCCGTCCCCGACTCAACTGCGCACCCCCTCCCCGGGCCCCCGAAGAGCCTCTCGACGCCGGCTAGCTTCACGGAGCGGCCCGCACCCCTCCGAACGTGCCACCTCAGCATGGGGCTGCTTCGGGCAACATCACCAGGGGCCGCCCTGGAGCACCGACCCCTGGTCGACAGGATCAGAGGGTGACTAAATAAGGCAGGAACATGAGGCAGCCGGGCGGTGTTTTTGGCGCGGCCAACCCGGAAGCCTACGTCCCCGTCACGATGGACCCGAGGCGCGCTGGGAAAGGGCCCCAGCCGATCTCCTACGCCAGGCTGGGCCCTGGATATACACGAAGCGGAGCTCTCCTTCGAGCCACCGTCGAGCCCTGCCGACATCTCCAACGGCAACAACCTCTGGGTACACCTAACGCCACAAGGTCATGCTTACGCTGACCATGGATCGTAGGTGAATCAGGACGCAGCTACCACCAGGACTCTCTGGACGGCGGATCCCTCGCAGGAGCGTGAAGGGTGTTGGGAGCAGCACGGCGGAAGCCCAGTGGCAGGGCATTCCTCGTGCTGCGCGGAGCAGGGCCCTCCCTGGAGGTAGGTTCCCCGCCGGCGAAGGCACCGGCGAGCCCTTCCCCCCGGTGGGGGGCCTACCGTTGCCGAGTACGCCGCCAGCGTCCCCCTTGCCCCTTGCTCTTGTCCTGGTTTCCGGTCTCGCCAACGGTGATCGGGGGCGGCACACGGCGGGGTCCTTGTCGGGCGACATGAAGCAAGGCTGCCTGTGAAGGTCTCCGCTCGTGACACTCTCACGTAATAATGAGTGGGGTTGTATACGCCCCGAAGTCTCCTGAGCGCCGCCCTGGGGCCTCATGGGGGCTCCCGCCCATGTCCTGGTGGAACCACCATGCTCCGCGCTGGCCGTCGACCCTCCCCAATGACTGTGCCCAACCAGTGGAAGCACTTAGCTCCATGCTGGTGAGAAGACTTGAAGACTAGCTAGGCGCCAGACGCGGTTGTTTGCTTTTGCCTCCTTTTTTGTGCTTGCTCGTTGGCTTTTTGAAGCAGTTTGGTTCTCGTGCGTTTATAAAAATGGGGGGAGTTTTCTCGTCTTGTGTTGCTCTCTTGCCTTATGTTCTTGCATTTTTCTAAAGCTCGTGACTGTTGCCCTGCCCTCAAGCACCTCGCGAGCGGGGGTGGGTACGGTGTGCGCACTGGGGTTGATCGCTTCCCCCCAGGGGATCAAGGGTGCGACCGCCACGCGCGCCCACCTTGCCACGATTTGGCAGTTGGTTCCTCATGAAGCACTCTAGGACAGGCCAGCAGGCCCCTCGGGAGGCTCAAAACCTCATGACCCGCGGCAGGCTCACCTCAAGAGAAGAAGCGCCGCTGCGACACCAGGGCTCACTAAAGACCCGCAGAACCAAAGATAAGTCATAAACAACTACCATGCTTAAGAGCCTCGCAGCCCAGCCGAGTCGCGCTCCGCGCACTACTTCAAAAGCATTTCATGATCTCATACATCATCAGGGCCCCCCTTTCAAAATGATCTCACAATGATGCATTCAAGTTTTTGTCATACATGTCAAAGCGAAGGAAACACGGGCCTAGCTGGATGCGCCTTCTTCATCACCTTTGTCCACGTTGCTCGCGTCGTGGCGACCATCCTCCTCGGCATCGCTACCCGCACCGTCTTCCTCCGCCGCAATCACGACCACGTCATCCTCCGAAGCAAATTCTGCTACCAGGGCATCCACATGGTCGTCCACCCACCCGGCCAGGTTATCCTGAATAACCGTGGGCACGAGGGCTAACACAAAATTGAAGTCGAAGTGAGGATCGTAGTTGAGAAGGTGGCTGAAGACACATGGGAATGCGTGCACAAGAAGCTTTCGAGTCCTCACAGCCCGACCCTCCAGGCGGGTCACGATGTTGGTGAAGAAGTTGAGGTGGCTGGCATAATCATTCTCGTGTGGGTGATGAAGGCGTTCTGGGAACGGGGGTCCCCAGACTTGCCTGCCTGCGGCCCGCGGCGTGGCTCCACCAGTGGCCTAGTAATGCCCGTCTTCATCAACAAACACTCAAGACCCTCACGGGGGGCCAAGCCTCACGAGGCGGACGACACAAGGCCTTCTCAGGAGTGGCCTCACCAGGCAGGCTCGCGAGGAGGCGGAGAGATCAAGGCAAGGGGTACCTCGCGAGGTTCCCGTGACGCAAGCCATGACGACAAAGGCCAGGTGGGCGCCAGCGCGTGCAGTGTCCTTGTTTCCTCTTTGGTGCTAAGGGGGCAAGCACAGGCGCGGAGTACCGAGGAATTAGGCAAAGGTTTCCATATCGGTGCAACAAGACCAAGGCTAGCAGGACGACAGGATGGAGGTCATCGTGGAGCCCAAGACGGCGTCACCACCAGCGCCTTTGGCAGGCGAAGACCACCTTTAGTCAGGATAGCTTGTACTAGATGTCCCCCTTCAAATTGGCCGTTGTTGGATTCCTTCCCGCTCAATTTTTGGGGAGAGGACCAGGGCCTCCATAAATAGGACTAGCCACCACATTTGAAGGGGACGAGAACAGACAGATCGATTCCTCCCTGAGCAACCCACCAAGCACAAGAACACCTCTCCTCAAGAGGCTGTTCTTCCCTTGCACTGTTCATCACCATCCCAAGAGGCAATCCATCACCACCACACAGGAGTAGGGTATTACACCACAATGGTAGCCCGAACCTGTATAAATCTTGTGTCTCTTGTGTTGTGAGTTCATCTAGCTCAGTTTAGGGATCGCGGCGAGGCTGAGAACGAGATTCGATAGGGGGAAATCTTCATGCACACCCTAGTGTTCGAACCTCAAGGGTTTTGCAGGAACCCGAAATCTGACATTTGGCGCACCAGGTAGGGGTGCGCCGGAGCTTTCCTTCCGACAGTCAGCCCGCCGTCCCTCCGCGAGTCCAATGTCTAGCGACCCAATGACCGGCGCCAACCGCTGGGCAGCCTGGCCAGCCGGGGCCACTCCGCCTGCCCAAGAAGATCTCAACCCCATGCCCCAGGCAGCCTGCGCACCGCAGAATGCCACGGGGCGCGGGCGGCGCTGTCACACACCGCCCGCCCTTACTCCGTGGCAGGTGCGGGCAGCCGCAAGGGCCTCAAGCCACGTCGCGGCCACGATGGCGCACACCTGGCGGGAGCAAGCAAACATGAGAGATGCGCTCATTGTGGCTCGGGAGCTGCTGCGGTGCAAGTTGATGGAGAGCGGTTGGGATGCGTTGCTAGAGCGCGTTGCCGAGCTCCTGGACGCCGCAGCCTCAGGGGCACTGCCCTTCTACTTCCAGCTTGCACCCCGGGCCTCGGCCGGACCACACGACGGACCTCTCCGCGCCCGCGTGCCTCTGAGCACGCCCCAAGGCTTCATCAACACCAGCTCGACCATCGACACCAGATTCCAGGCTGCACCCACACCACACCATCGGTGAATGAGGGCATGCGCGCTGCTGCCTATGGCCCGGGCGGGCCGCTGCCCTACCATCCTCAAGACGGTGCGCTAGGACGAGCGACATGGAGTGTGGGGCACTACGGCAAAGTCTTCGAGGCGGTGGCTTCGGAGGCTTACGTGCCCCGCATGGTGGAACGCGAGTACGCACTGGAAGACAACCCTGGCTTGTTCCTCGGGCCACGCTAGGAGGAAGAGACGCCAGAAGCCGAGCCCTCTCAGGAGCATCAAGGAAGCCTCACCAACGACGCCGACAGCAGTAGTTACCGGGTACCACTAATTCCTCAGGAGAAAGCTTATGCTAACCATGGGTCACAGGAGGGTCAGGTCACGGCAGCGGGCAGCTGCCCCAGCTTGGTAGCCTCGCTTCCACCAGGAGGAGCGCATTGGGGGCTGCAGGAGAGGCGCCGGGAGCAAGGCCCCTCCCCATGGCGCACAGAGCAAGGCGTCCCCCAGAGGTAGGCCCTCTGCCGGGGAGGTGCTGCAAAACCTACCCCCGACAGAGGACCCGTGGTCGCCGAGGGCGCCGCTGGCGTCCCCTTTGCCCCTTTGGTGTTGTCCTCGTTTCTGGTCGCTGCCTATCGTGGTCGAGGGTGGCGCAAGGCGGGGCCATCGTCCGGTGATATGAAGCAAGGCCCAGTGCCTATGAAGAAGGCCCAGTGCCTGTGAAGCTTGCCGCCCGTGACACTCTCACGTAATAATGAGTGGGGTTGTACATGCCCCGGAGCCTCAGGAGCGCCACCCTCGGGCCTCAGGGGCTCCCTCCCACACCCAGTGGCAGCACTTAGCGCCGCGCTGGTGAGAAGACATGAAGACTAGACTAGGCGCCGGACATGGCCATTTGCTTTTAACTCCCTTTTTGTAGTCGTGCTTCCTTGCTTCGGATTTAAGTGGAAGTTGAATTTTCATTTGTGTGCGCGGGCAGGGTGACTTTTCTCGTTCGTGTGATTTCTTGTGTTCTGGTTCTTGCCTAAATTTGAAGTTCGCACCGGCTGCCTCTCCCTCGCGAGCCCCTCGCGGGCGGGGCTGGGTGAAGCGCACGTACGCTGTACGCATACCATACTACGGCCGGCACTTGCTCCCGCGAGGCCCTCTCGACTGGGTTGGCAGGTCCCTCAGGGGATCCTCAGAAACTCACGACCTCACAAGCCGGTTCAGGACTTGTCCCGGCTAAAGGTAAATTACAACAACTAGCTCGCCGCAGAGCCCGTAGGCTCATAGAAGCATATATTCAGCTTGGCCCTGAAAGCATAGAAATGGCAATCTTTTTACATGAGGGGCATCCCCTCCCAAAATGCTCTTACAACCTTTGGGGCCGCGCCCGAGCTTCTGTATGCAGGATAAACAACAGAGAAACACGGGATCAGTCAGACATATCGCTCACCGCGTCCATCGGGTCGCCTCCGGATGCATCGCTGGCGCCACTGGCGCTGGCATCGCCATCACCATCACCGGCGCCGCCGAAACCACCATCGACCACGTCGCCTTCGTCCGCCGCAACTACCACCCCATCGTCGTCGGAAGCAAAGGCCCTAACAAGCGCATCCACGCTATCCTCCACCCACCGCGCCAGGTTGCCCCGGATGGCCTCGGGCACCGTGGCGATGGCGGCATCAAAGTCAAAGTCGGGATAGGTGTTCTGAAGGTGGCTGAAGATGCGGGAAAATGCGGGCCCGAGCAGGCTGCGGCTTCTCTCCTCAACAAGCTAGTGAGCTCTCTCGGAGTGGTTCTCCTGGCGGGTCACCACATCAGTAAAGAAGCGGAGATGACTGGCGTAGTGGATCGTGTGGGGATGCGGGGCATTCTCATTACAAATGTTGCCCAGGGCCACGTTATCCCTGTACCTGAGGTCCTAGAGCATGGGGTTGTGCACATGTTGCAACTTCCGCCGTTGAAGCACTTCCTCCCTGTTCTGATGCGCGATGGAGTCGGCGTCGACAACCCGCGGCTGCAGAGGAAGCTACTCAGCACGGGCGGAGGCCAGCTCGGCCTGCGCCGATACCAGGGCGGCTACAGCATCCTCCATGCGCCGTTCCACTTCGGTTAGCCTGGACATGAGGGTGGCAGTCCTGCCCGCAACCTCGGCTTCAACCAGCTTCAGCTTCAGTTCATACCTGCTCGCAAGATCCACGCAAGCCTCGGTCACGCGGCGGTCGACCTCTTCCTGGACCAGGGCCTCGCACCCGCCAACGGCTTCCTCCGCTTCGGCAACCTGGCGCTCCCTCGTCTCAAACCACTCAAGCTCAAGACTGCGCTCGGCAGCCTCCAGCGTCAACGCTTCCTCACGCTTCAGGACCTCCTCCTCCTCGACAGGCGTCCCCCTCAGCGATGCAAGGGCGGCTTGGTGCAACTCCACCTGCTGCTCCAAGGAAGCGCTCTAGGCTTGGAGCTCCCACGCGTGCTTCTCTGCAATCTTGCGATGATGATCTGCTTCCTGGACCTCCTCCAAGGCTCGGGAGCAAGCCTCACACAAGGTCATAAGGGACGCCTCGGCCTTCGCGTTGTCAAGCTTGCGCTGGTGGCGCCCGAGGTCGATGGCCACCTTCAGTTTATGCTGCTCCTCGATCAGCCATAGGCCCTCGGCTTCAAGGCACGCATCTACATCAGCAAGTTCTCCACCAAGCTGGCCCGTCACGTCCATCGCCTTTTGGAAGAACTCGTGGCAGACGACGCTTTGCTCGCGCTCAAACTTGAGCGCGTGGCTAATGTCGTCCCTCGTCGCGGGCACCGTCGGCGGGGTCCGAAGCGGTTCGCCCCCTCTCGGTAGGGGCTGGGGGCTAGCACTCCCACGGTCGCTGGCCAGGCCTTGCAAGGGACCGGGACCAGTGAAGGCTCGCCACTTGAAGAGATGCCCAGGGCTGACGCCAACCAGCGGCTGTCCACGACTAGAGGAGGAGCCTTGGGTAGGCTCGCCGTGCTCCAGGCAATGTTGCGAAGGAAAGGCGGCAAGGGCATGGGCTCAAGGCACCTTGCAGACAGGCTTGCTTCTCCGGCTGACCATGCGGTAGGGGCGGCGTGCGGGCCTGGGGCGCTCGATGCTTGCGATGAAGGCAAGGCCAGAGAAGGCTGCTTCTCGGGAGACTCAGCAGACTTGGCAAGAGGGATCCTGAAGAGCCACAATCAGGAGGGGAAGCAGCGATTGGGGAATTACAATGATAAGGTACTTACTCGTCTATGGCGATGTACTTTCTATGTTTCAACGGCCGGATGGTGCCACCACTGCAGCTCGAAGACTCCTTTCTCTTGCGGAGCGCGACGAAGTCCACGCAGAACCGACCTAGGCGCTGGACGTGGGGGCCAGCGCGGGGCGCGGCTGGAGAGGCACCCAGGCGGTCGACCTCAGGAGCTCCAAGCTGGGAAGAGCAATCAGGCTCTGCCTCATGCTGGCTTGCCGAGGTCTCAGGAGCTCCGGCCTCAGGAGCTGCAGACTACATCTCCCCCACAACGACCGCCTCAGGACGAGCCCCACGGGTTCCGGAGGATGGTGCCTCGTAAACCTCAAGCGGCGTCGCCACCTCGACACCCGCGCCTCCGGCATCAACCGATGCTTGCCTCCCTGCGTCCACTCTTGGGGCAAGCTCGGTGCTGGCGGCAAGGAGGGGAGCCACAATGATAGGATTCTCACGAGGCCCCACAAAGCCGACCAGACGCAACCCCCATTCATCGAAGGAAGGCATCTTCCCCGCGAACTCAACCTTGTTCGAGCAGAGATACAAGAGACAACCCCCTTGCAGCATATTGCCTGGCGAGGGGTTGCCAGTCAAGACTTCAAGCACCGTACTCTGAGCTTCGTTCGAGAGCCCCGACTCCTGAAGCCTCATGTGATCCTGGTCACCGGCCGGGGCCCACATCAGCCGGGAATGGCGCTGGAGAGGGGCCATGCGACGCTGGAGGAACTCCTTCACCACCTGGGGCGCATTCACACCAAGGTCTCTCAACCTCTTTAAACGGAGCCAGACGAAGGAAAGGCGAGGGCTTGCAAGCCTCTCGTGTCCCCAGCCGGAGTTGGGGATGGCGGGCGACGACGGAGGTGAGAGCAGGGGGCTGAGCACTCCAACATCCACGTACACCCACCTCGTCCGGAACCCGCTCGTGGATGGCGGGAGATCAAAGTCAATCCCCGAGGCGGCCGTCTCCGCCATGACCTGGAAGCTCAGGCACCCCGAGCACTGTGAAGGGTCGGCCAGATGCAGCAAGAAGAAATGGTGCAAGAGGGGAGCAATGCCCACCATGGCCTAGCAAACAAAGGCGAAGGCGGCAAGAAGGGAAACGTATTAGGGATCAAGATGCAGCATGTGAATCTGGTAATGGGAAAGCATTGCATTGAAGAAGGCGGAGAAAGGGGGAACCAGGCTAGCCCACAGGGCGTCAACGAAGAACCGAACCTCAGTGGCTGTCCTATCAATGGAGGCTCGGGACACGGGCCAAGCCACCGTCCCTCCCCACTCGTTGAAGCTGGAAGCGAGCGTAGGGCAGACCTTGCCCATGGCCTCCCGGTTGAGCACCCGTGATCGGCTGTTGGCGGGCTCGATTGTCGGGGGCGGATTGGCTGAGGACAGAGGCTTCTTCCCTTTCTCTGTGCTAGTTGGCACCATGGCAATGGAGGGGACAAAGCTCGAGTTAGATTGGAAGTAGAGGCAGGGGCTCGAGGAAGAAGGATGGACAGGGAACACACCGCCTGCAAGGGGGAAATAACTGTGTAGGGTGCCGTGGCCGCCTAGCCAGGCGGATATTGGGGCAGCATGGGGAAGCGGAGACGCCCACGTCCCATCAGTCTCCATGCATCGACCAAGGCCGTAGGCTGTTGGGGCCCGCGGCACTCCGCACTTGCACCTTGGCTTCGCCCCTAAGCCAAGTCCGAGCGCGCCTTGGGCCCGGGGGCTACTGTCGGCGTTCTAGAAACGGGGGTCCCCAGACTTGCCTGCCTGCGGCCCGCGGTGTGGCTCCCACAGTGGCCCAGTACGGCCCGTCTTCATCAACCAACACTCAAGACCTTCGCGGGGGCCAAGCCTCGTGAGGCGGATAACACAAGGCCTTCTCAAGAGTGGTCTCACCAGGCAGGCTCGCGAGGAGGCGGAGAGATAAAGGTAAGGGGTCCCTCGCGAGGTTCCCGTGACGCAAGCCATGACGACCAAGGCCAGGTGGGCACCAGCGCGCGCAGTGTCCTCCTTTTCTCTCTGGTGCGAAGGGGGCAAGCGCAGGCGCAGAGTACCGAGGCATCAGGCAAAGGTTTCCATATTGGTGCAACAAGACCAAGGCCAGTAGGACGGTAGGACGGAGGTCATTGTGGAGCACAAGACGGCGTCACCACCAGCGCCTTTGGCAGGCGAAGACCATCTTTAGTCAGGATAGCTTGTACTAGCTGTCCCCCTTCAAATTGGTTGTTGTTGGATCCCTTCCCGCTCAATTTTTGGGGAGAGGACTACGGCCTCTATAAATAGGACTAGCCACCACAGTAGAAGGGGACGAGAATGGACAGATCGATTCCTCCCCAAGCAACCCACCAAGCACAAGAACACCTCTCCTCAGGAGGCTGTTCTTCCCTTGTACTGTTCATCACCAGCCCAAGAGGCAGTCCACCACCACCACATAGGAGTAGGGTATTACACCACAACGGTGGCCCAAACCTGTATAAATCTTGTGTCTCTTGTGTTGTGAGTTCATCTAGCTAAATTTAGGGATCATGGCGAGGCTGGGAGTGAGATTCGGTAGGAGGAAACCTTTGTGCGCACCCCAGTTTTTGAACCTCAAGGGTTTTCCCGGAACCTGAAATACGACAGGTGAGGAGCGCTCTCGTCACAAATGGTGCCCAAGGCGCAATTAGCTCTGACTTTGAGACCCTGGAGCATCGAAGCATGTTCGCGCTGCAGCGTCCGACCGTGATTCGCTTCATTCGCGGTCCTCTCCGCCAGGGACGCGGTATCCTTGATCTGTTGCTGAAGGGAAGACAGTTCAGCGCAGGCAGATGCCAAGGCAGATTCGGAAGAAGTCAGGGCTTCTTGAGCGGCGCTCTCACGCTGTTCCATGGATTGCAGCTTCGCCTTCAGGGCGGAGGTCCTACCTTCAAGCTCGGCCTTGAGCAGCTCCAGATCACGCGCCTTCGCCACCCTCTCCTCCACCTCCAGCTGGACCTGGGCTTCTCGGGCGGCGACGACATCCTCAGCCGCGGCAGCCTGGCGCTCCCTCACCTCTAGCCTCTCCAACACCATGCTGTGCTCCACGGTCTCCAATGTCAAGTCATCATGGCGCCTCAGGATCTCCGCCTCGGCAAAGGCCGCCTCGTCTGGTGAGGAGGCCAGGAGGACGCGACGCTCCTCAACTTCTCGCTCAAGGGACACATTTGAAGACAGGAGCTCTCGCTCATGCTCCTCGGCCGCCTCGTGATGACGGTTGGCGGCTTCGGCCTCCTCCATGGCACGGGCGCAAGCCTCATGAGAAGTTGCGCAAGGCCGCCATAAGCGCATCGGCCTTGTCGCGCTGGAGTCTCCTGAGGTTGATGGAAACCTTCAGCTGCTGCCACTCATGCGCCAGGCGGAGGCCTTCTGCCTCAAGCCTGGTGTCGACACTAGCAAGCTCCCCAGTAAGCTGGAGCATCGCATGCATCACCTCACCGAAGAGCTCGAAGCGCATGATACTTAGCCCACGCGCAAGCGCCAGCGCATCACCGAGGCCTTCTTCGGCCGTGGAGGCTGCCGAGGAGGCACTGGGCGTTAGGCATGCCGCCGCCCAGGGGCTGGCCGATGTAGCTCCGCAACCTGAAGACGAAGGCCGCCCCCCTTTCGGAAACGGCTATAGGAAGGATCGCTGGTGCGTCCCCCATCTCAGAGGCTGAGCCGCGGAGAGGGGGAGCAGTAAGTTCGGGGCCGGAGCTCCCTTGCTGCATCATGGCAGCCGGATTTGGCCACATGCCCTCCGCAGGACCTGGGCACCGGGGGCTGTGTGCTGGCGTCAAGCTTGGGTCCTTGGAGGCGCTCGACTCCGAGGTTTTGTCTTCACAGGAGACCTGCAAGGCCCTGGTCAGAAGAAAGTGCGGTGTGCCAGGAATCAAGGGCAAAGGTACTTACTCATCGGCAGCCACATATCTCCTCAACTTCAGCGGCCGACGGGTGCCATCGCTGCGGCATGGAGACCTCTTCCTCTTCAGGAGTGATTCGAGACCAGGTGGGGCCGACCGGACCCTGATGGGCGATCCTCGGGAGGAGGAGCGCCCGGCGGGGCGGCCAGGGCGGAGGCCCCAGGAGCAGGGGCGCCCGGCGGGGCCTTCTGGCCAATGGCTCCGGAGCCGTTGGTAGGCGCCTCGTCGATGGCAGCCACCTCGAAGTCATCGCCTAGAGCTTCAGGGGCCTCTGCCTCCAAAGCATGGGGTTGTGTCAGCTCTACCTCGGCCCCCTTCTGGGCCTCAGGAGCCCCAACCTGCTGGGCCATCGTAGGCACCAGGCCTCCGGAGGAGCCCTCAACAGCTGCAGGCCACAAGCGCCTCCCGGCTTCCACACTTGGGGCGCACATGGCAGGGTGGAGTAGAAGGGGAGCCACGAAGACAGGGTTCTCGCGAGGCCCCTCAAGGCCCTCCGGAAGCAACCCCCACTCATCGAATAGGGGCATCTGCCCCGCGAAGGCCTCCTTGTTCGAGCACTGACAGAGGAGGCATCCACCCCCAGGAAGGTCAACGGGCTTGGGTTTGCCCGTCAGGAGTTTGAGCACCATGCCCAGGTCCCAGCAGCCAGCAATGGCCTCTGCAGCCTCATGGGATCCTCGACGCCAGCAAGGTCCCACATTGGGCGAGAATGGCGCTGAAGGGGAGCGACGCTGTAACGCCCCGGATACAACTTTCCATATTCATAACTCCAACTCTTGCCTTTTCCGGAGATGCTATATGATATTTCCTTCGTGGTTGGGTTTTATCTGTTGTTTTGCATTTTGTTCTTGTTATGCATCTCATCTCATGTCATCATGCGCATTGCATCGGCATCATTTTCATAAAACTTGCATCCGTTTGTGTTTCGCCGCTTCTCTCCGTTGTCCGTTCCGAGCCCAGACACACTCGCACGCGCCCGCGGCACCTCCGTAATATTATTTTATAAGTGGCATAAAAATGTTCTCGGAATGGGTTGCAACTTGTCGTGCGGTCTTATTATAGTGTAGACAGGCCGCCTGCCAAGTGTCGTCGCGTACGGAGTTTGTTTGACTGCGCAACCGTTAAATATATAACCGTGATATAGTCGGTATATACGTCGGACGTTTTTGGTATCCGGAAACCCGCGCACTTCATCCCTCTCTTCTCAGCCCAAGGCATTCTACACAGCCCCCTAGGTCCAACATACCCCCCCTCGCGTCTGGAGCCGCCAGATCAAGATCCGAGGGTCCGAAACACCTCCAAAACCCCCCTAACCCTAGCCTTACCCCTAAATAAACACCCCTCCTTCCTAATTTGGGCATCCCTAGCCTTCACCTACCCCTAGCCGCCTCCACACCGCAGCCAACCTCCCTCCTCCTCGGATTCAGCGCTGCCCCACTCCACCTCCGCCACTTGTCGCCGCCGCCGCCGCGTCCCGGACCAATCCGGGCGCGACATGTCGCCTCCCAGCACCTCGCGGCCAACCCCAACGCGCCATGTGTCCTCCCCTCGCCTCTCCACCGCCGCGGGCCCTGTGAAGCCCATCTGGAGCCTGCGCCGGGCCGCGCCAGGCCTGGATCCCGCAGCCGCAGGGCGCTCGAGCCGCCCCGCTCCTCCCGCTCGATCAGGGGATCGAGAGCGCTCGCCCGAGCCGCCATGCTCCTTCCTCGTCCCCGCCTCCGGCCACGCCGCCGACGATCGCCAGCACCTCCAGGTCACGCCGCCGGGCCTCCTTGCTCCCTCTCTTCCTTTCCCCCGTCCTACCTTCTCCTCTCTCTCTCCCCCTCACCCGTTCTCTCTCTCTCCGTGGACAGCGCCGCCGTAGGAGCTCCCATCGTCGCGTGGCCTCGCCACCACCGGGAGCGGATCCGGCCGGACCCGATCCGCTCAGATCTAGTCGGGTCCCCTCCCGCCTCGCCTTGCATCGCCGGCTCCTGTCTCCGGAGAGCCAGCCACCGCCGCCGCCATGTCTCTGCTCGGGACGAGTAGAGCGCAGCCGCCCGCTCGCGTTGACCGCGGCCCAGCGTCGCCAGCAGCCCGATCCAGTCGGCCCGCGTCTGACCTCCCCAGCCAGCTGGCCTGCCAGGCCTCTCCACCGACCGGGCCAAGGTCCATGGTGAGCTGCCTCCCCCAGCGCCTGTTCCTGTTGGCCCGATCCAGTTTCGGCCCATGTAGTTTTTTTTCCATGCGCTGTGAATTTTTCCATTTATATTTTCTTTATATGTAAATGGGGTGGAAAAATGCCTAGTTTAACATGGTGCACTTTGTTTTGCTGTTTAACAACATTAAAATTGTGTTTAGGGCAGAACAGTACCAAATCTAAAATTTGGACATGAGGATTTTCTGGAATTGTTGTTTGTTGTTCCGGCCTCATTTAAACTTGTCTAGATAGGTAGTTTTTCATTGTGTTTCACCTCTTGCCATGTTTAACAACATTTAATATTGTTGTGTACCTAACCGAGAGAGAACTAAATAATTGCTTGTGGTGTTTTGTCAATATGCAACTCGTTGCATATTGAGCTCCACTTAACTTGTAGTATTGTTTGTTGTATTTTGCCATGCCATGCCTCATTAAACCGGACATGCATCATATTTGTTTGTGCATCATGCCATGATTATGCTTGTGCATTTACCATGTTGTTTGTTTCTTTCCGGTGTTGCTTCTTAGTTCCGGTAATGTTGTGATTGTGAGGATTCGTTCGACTACTCCCGTTCGTCTTCTTCATGGACTCGTTCTTCTTCCTAGCGGGATTTCAGGCAAGATGACCGCTACCCTGGATCTTACTACTATCATTGCTATGCTAGTTGCTTCGTTCTATCGCTCTGCTGTGCTACCTATCATTTGCTCCTCAAGCCTCCCAAATTGCCATGAACCTCTAACCTTTGACACCCTTCCTAGCAAACCGTTGCTTGGCTATGTTACCGCTTTGCTCAGCCCTCTTATAGCGTTCTAGTTGCAGGTGAAGTTGAAGATTGCTCCATGGTGGACAGGATTTTGGTTGGGATATCACAATATCTCTTATTTAATTAATGCACCTATATATTTGGTAAAGGGTGGAAGGCTCGGCCTTATGCCTGGTGTTTTGTTCCACTCTTGCCGCCCTAGTTTCTGTCATACCGGTGTTATGTTCCCGGATTTTGCGTTCCTTACGCGATCGGGTGATTTATGGGACCCCCTTGACAGTTCGCTTTGAATAAAACTCCTCCAGCAAGGCCCAACCTTGGTTTTACCATTTGCCTCACCACCACCTATATTTCCCTTGGGGGTAATTAACCCAAGGGTCATCTTTATTATAGCCCCCCCGGGCCAGTGCTTGTCTAAGTGTTGGTCCAAACTAGAGCACCATGCGGGACCATCCCTTGGCAACTTGGGTTACGTCGGTACCTGTACGCTTAGCTTATCCGGTGTTGCCCTGAGAACAAGATATGTGCAGCTCCTAGCGGGATTGTCGGCGCATCGGGCGGTCTTGCTGGTCTTGTTTTACCATTGCCGAAATGTCTTGTAAACCGGGATTCCGAGTCTGATCGGGTCTTCCTGGGAGAAGGTCTATTCCTTTGTTGATCGCGAGGGCTTGTCATGGGCTAAGTTGGGACACCCCTGCAGGGTATAATCTTTCGAAAGCCGTGCCTGCGGTTATAGGCAGATGGGAATTTATTAATGTCCGGTTGTAGATAACTTGACACCAGATCCGAATTAAAACGCATCAACCGTGTGTGTAGCCGTGATGGTCTCTTTTTGGCGGAGTCCGGAAAGTGAACACGGTTTCTGGGTTATGTTTGACGTAAGTAGGAGTTCAGGATCACTTCTTGATCATTGCTAGCTTCACGACCGTTCCTTTTGCTCTCTTCTCGCTCTTATTTGCGTATGTTAGCCACCATACTTGCTTAGTCGCTGCTGCAGCCTCACCACTTTACCCCCTTCCTTTCCCTTTAAGCTTTGCTAGTCTTGATACCCATGGTAATGGGATTGTTGAGTCCTCATGGCTCACAGATTACTACAACAACAGTTGCAGGTATAGGTTATGCGATGATCATGACGCGAGAGCGATGTTTGCTTGTTTGGAGTTCTTCTTCTGCTTCTTCTTCGATCAGGGGATAGGTTCCAGGTCGGTAGCCTGGGCTAGCAGGGTGGATGTCGTTTGAGTTTCTGTTTGTGTTTCATCCGTAGTCGGATGATGCTCTGATGTATTGTGACGTTGTATTCATGTGGCATTGTATGCCTTATGTATGTATCCCCATCTATTATGTAATGTTGATGTAATGATATCCACCTTGCAAAAGCGTTTCAATATGCGGGTCTATCCTTGGTGGGACCTTCGAGTTCCTTTTGGATAGGGTCGCATATTGGGCGTGACAAGTTGGTAATCAGAGCCTCGACTGACCATAGGAGCCCCCTTGATTGTTGGCCGTTGTTGAGTCTAGAAAAAAAACTATTTTGAGTCTTAGGATTATATATATCGGAGAGTAGGATTCTTTTTACTCCTCAGCCCCTTCGTCGCTCTGGTGAGGTCTCCTGACGTAGATGTTTTGACTTTCCTCTCCTCAAATTTCACTAAATTTATTTTAGGATCACGCGGGTATCTTGGAATCATTCCGATGGTTTTGTGACGAGAACATTGTTCTTGGTGCCTCCTGTCTATTATGTTGCTTTGACCCAGGGAGTTGAGCTCCGAGGTGTTGTCGTCACAATTTTATCGTTGCAGTTCTGGAATACCTGAGTTTTGCCGACATCGAAAATCTCTTTTATGCAATTGTTGGTGAGATAACCTCGATGTCACCCAGTACTGGGGAGTTCGGGAGTATTGCCATAACTCGTATAACGGATGCTTTTCGAAGGTTGAGGTACACAATTTCCGAAGGTTTCTTGGTTATGTGTTGACGGATGGATACAACTAGATGTAGGGATTGTTAGTTTTGGGTGAGATATATATTGCTTCCCCTGTATCCCCAACACCAGATTGCATAACCAGAAAGTTTCGGGAGTTTTATAGGTGGGAATTCAAGTAGCTCCTAGAATATCTTTTCGACAGATGCATGATATGAGATTGGGGTTTGACGTCTAGTGGTCCGCCTTTCCACGGTCGTTTTTACAGTGGTCTCGTTATGTCTTAAAGAACCCTTGGCTATGCTGGTTCGAGGACACTTAGTATGTCATGTGCACTGCCTTGTACATGATGGTGTTGTACAATCGAGCCCGTGTGGGCCCCACCACGAAAACTTCGGACGAAATCTCTATCATATGTTTGTTTCGGCTTATTCTGCAAGCCAAATCCTTTGTTTTGTTTTATTTGTGGTATTCGAGTTGCTTCAATGTCAAATGTTGATTCCATACCTTTTCAAATGGTGTTCTCATATTTATATGGGAGTACTAAGCCTTCTTGATCATTGAGATTGACATGTCAATTCTTTCCAACCGGTGTGCTTCTCTTCAAGTGGATCCAATCATTTCAATATTTGCGAGATCAATTATAAGTTTTCTCAATGGTGTTTGTTTTGTTCATCCCAAGTTGCCTTTGTTTTCCCGCCCTCCCACCCTTTTCTTCCAGGACTCATTTATTTTAATCAAGTATCCATTTATTCATGTGAAGTCTCTTCACTCTTTTCAATCAATGTTCTGATCCGGTGATCCCTCGTGAAGTTGCTCACGAGCTACAAGTTCATCAATCTTCATTCTCGTATTCTTCTCCGGTGGATTTAAATCAAGCTTTCAGTGTTGATCATATTCCTTTCCTCGTGTCAAATGCTTTCTCATACCGGTGCACCTCTTAATCTTTCATTTCTCGCTATTCATTTGTCCTGGAGTGCTGAAGATATTTCACAAGACTTGTGTTTCCATTCTCAATCCGTTCAAGTTATTTGGAGATTGTTATCTCAGTCAAGCCATTGAATTCTACCGGTGCAATCTCTATTTCAAGCAATCCTTCAATGATGTTTTTTCTTGAGTGGGCCCTAACCCACATGTCGTTTCCCAGGATCTTACCTGACTCTTCTAATTCTCCCGGCGCTATTCTCAAAAAATTTCCAAGCTTGACGTAAGGATGAATTTTCACCAGTCACATGCCTTCTTCAAGATTGTTTTCAAATTCTTTTCATCGTTGATTCAACCTTTCTATTCTTCATTTCGGAGTATCTAAACAATTCATGGTGGTTCTCATCATCATTCTCAACTTTTGAAGACCGAAGAAGGATTTCTCTTAAACCTTGCTCCATTCTCTTCAAGATTCATAGCTCTCTTAAATTCTTTTCACCCATCCGGAGCAATTCAAGAGTCTTTTCAGATTGATTCTCCGTAGCCCATCATCTTAGAATTATTCATTCTCAGCTTTCAACTCTCGTTCTGGAATTCTTCCGGTGCATCGCTCAAATACCCTCTAATCAGCTCATGATCTCTTTGTCCTTTTGCATCTAAATCACCTCTAGCATATTTGTTCTTCTAATTCTTCCCGGTGTTTCATTCTCTTTCATCAGTCATTTTCGAATTCTTACGGTGGTTTGTTCCAGATTTCTCTTCCTTTGTTAGCATATCAATTTATTCATTGTTTCCAAATTCCACCGGTGGTTCCATCAAGACCTTCTCAAGTTTGCGCTATATCTCTCTTAATCCTTTCTACTGGAATAAGTAGTATGCCAAATCCGTTGCTTGTCATCAATTTAAATTGGTGAAGGATAGGCATGACATAATTCTTATTCTTGTTTCATCCAAGTGATTAATTCCTTCTTCCGGAGATTGTTCATGATGAAGTAATTCTCGGTTCTAGTATTCATCTTTTCTTTTCGGAGTTCCAAGTTCTCTCGGTTATATCATCGCAAAGCTCCATCTAAATCATTGCAAGGCTTCGCCTTGTGTTTCCAACTTCTCTTTCTTTCTATCATCCTTTTATTACCGGAGTTCTTCATGGAGGCTCTCCATGGTGGTTCGTCAAGGATTCTCTTCATTCTTCAATTGTTCTTCAAGATTTCTCTCGAAGTTATGATCTGCTAAGCTATACTCTAAAATAAACATGGTGCTAAACACATGTTTTGTTTTGGGGAGTTCAAGTATTCTTCTTCTTGCATTTCGAAGTGCAATTCTTTCTACCTTATCACTTGAGGTGGTGTTATGTCATTCTTGATAATTTTGAGGTTCGTGTTTCTTGATTCACATGTTCTCAAGAATGAGGTATTTTAAATCCATCATTTTCTCTTTGTTCAAGAGATATTTTCGACCAATCAATCTCTTTGTTGGAGTTATCTTGGGTTAGTTTTCACCTAAAGCCTTCCCTAAGGAATGTTGCTCATTGTGGTGACTATCAACGATCCATGTTTTTCTCCTATCCTCTCGGTGAAAGGAGTTGTCATCTCCTTGTTGACCTCAATCCAATCTATTGTTTCTATTAGTGGCAGAATTTCGCCTCAATTTTGAGAAGTTTTCCATAAGCCCACTACAAGCTTATTCATTTCGTTGTTGGTTTTCCAACAACCCCGTTGTAACCATCTTGGAAGGGTGCTTTCTAAGCTCATTTGTGGCACAAGTTGTCATTTTTTTCTCCGTCACTTTATCCCAATGGTCTAACTTCCATTCTTTCGTTACAGAAGCATTGTGATGTTGCTCTTTTCTCTCATCTTCTTGAATTGAGGATCATGTTCTTTTCCTGCTTATCCATTTAACAGGAGTGTTGTGTTCTCATTCAAGTTCTTTCATCTTGTCAAGTTTTGCCCCCCTTCACAACCGGAGTGCTGTCTGAAATCTTTCTTACCCATTATGCCATTCTTTCAATAGTTCCGAAGGCAGTGTGTTGTTGATTTCATCAAGTATCCTCTCATCTTGTCAAGTTCATGTTCTATTCCTTCCATGTTCAACCGGAGTGCTGCCCGAATTCTTCCTCTCTCATCTTGTTGTAACCGGAGTGGTTTTGAACCCTATCTTGTCAATTAAACTCTTGATTCATGTCTTTGCAACCTTCAAGTTATCGTAATGTTCCTTGTTCCTCTTTTCTAACGGATTGTTTGCAATCTCGTTCATCTCTAATTGCTCAACCTCTCAAGGTTCGTGGTTTCACTCATTTGTCGAAGAAGCAACTTAGTTTTACCTCTTCTCTTCCTTTCTGTTTTCCCTCCGGTGCCATCCTAGATCTCGGGACGAGATCCTCTCGTAGTGGTGGAGTGTTGTAACACCCCGGATACAACTTTCCATATTCATAACTCCAACTCTTGCCTTTTCCGGAGATGCTATATGATATTTCCTTCGTGGTTGGGTTTTATCTGTTGTTTTGCATTTTGTTCTTGTTATGCATCTCATTTCATGTCATCATGTGCATTGCATCGACATCGTTTTCATAAAACATGCATCCGTTCATGTTCCGCCGGTTCTCTCCGTTGTCCGTTCCGAGCCCAGACACACTCGCACGCGCCCGCGGCACCTCCGTAATATTATTTTATAAGTGGCACAAAAATGTTCTCGGAATGGGTTGCAACTTGTCGTGCGGTCTTATTATAGTGTAGACATGCCGCCTGCCAAGTTTCGTCGCGTTCGGAGTTTGTTTGACTGCGCAACCGTTAAATATATAACCGCGATATAGTCGGTATATACGTCGGACGTTTTCGGTATCCGAAAACCGTGTCGGGCCGCACTTCATCCCTCTCTTCTCAGCCCAAGGCATTCTACACAGCCCCCTAGGTCCAACATACCCCTCCTCGCGTCTGGAGCCGCCAGATCGAGACCCGAGGGTCCGAAACCCCTCCAAAACCCCCCTAACCCTAGCCTTACCCCTATATAAACACCCCTCCTTCCTAATTTGGGCATCCCTAGCCTTCACCTACCCCTAGCCGCCTCCCCACTGCAGCCAACCTCCCTCCTCCTCGAATTCAGCGCCGCCCCACTCCACCTCCGCCACTTGTCGCCGCTGCCGCCGCGTCCCGGACCAATCCGGGCGCGACACGTCGCCTCCCAGCACCCCGCGGCCAACCCCAGCGCGCCATGTGTCCTCCCCTCGCCTCTCCACCGCCGCGGGCCCTGTGAAGCCCATCTGGAGCCCGCGCCGGGCCGCGCCAGGCCCGGATCCCTCAGCCGTAGGGTGCTCGAGCCGCCCCGCTCATCCCGCTCGATCAGGGGATCGAGAGCGCTCGCCCGAGCCGCCATGCTCCTTCCTCGTCCCCGCCTCCGGCCACGCCGCCAACGATCGCCGGCACCTCCAGGTCACGCCGCCGGGCCCCCTCGCACCCTCTCTTCCTTTCCCCCGTCCTGCCTTCTCCTCTCTCTCTCCCTCACCCGTTCTCTCTCTCTCCATGGACAGCGCCATCGCAGGAGCTCCCGTCGTCGCCCGGCCTCGCCACCACCGGGAGCGGATCCGGCCAGACCCGATCCGCTCGGATCTGGTTGGGGCCCCTCCCGCCTCGCCTTGCATCGCCGGCTCCTCTCCCCGGAGAGCCAGCCACCGCCGCCGCCATGTCTCTGCTCGGGACGAGCAGAGCGCAGCCGCCCGCTCGTGTTGACCGCGGCCTAGCGTCGCCAGCAGCCCGATCCAGTCGGCCCGCGTCTGACCTCCCCAGCCAGCCAGCCTGCCAGGCCTCTCCACCGACCGGGCCAAGGCCCATGGTGAGCTGCCTCCCCCAGCGCCTGTTCCTGTTGGCCCGATCCAGTTTCGGCCCATGTAGTTTTTTTTCCATGCGCTGTGAATTTTTCCATTTATCCAGAGACTGCCTGTTTTACAGAAAACCCCCTAAGCATCATGCATTTTATATCTCTCAAACTGTGCATCGGATTAAAATAATTCATATATGTAAAATGCTCAGAAAATTGTGTAGATTAATAATATGCCACTTTCATTTATGTTAAAAATGTTTAACATGCTGTTTGTGTTTATTTTGCATAATGCCATGTTAAAATGCTTTAATTCATAACTAATTAACCGTAGCTCGGAATTAAATGTTCTTTACATGTAAATGGGTTGAAAAAATTCCTAGTTTAACATGGTGCACTTTGTTTTGCTGTTTAACAACATTAAAATTGTGTTTAGGGCAGAACAGTACCAAATCTAAAATTTGGACATGAGGATTTTCCGGAATTGTTGTTTGTTGTTCCGGCCTCATTTAAACTTGTCTAGATAGGTAGTTTTTCATTATGTTTCACCTCTTGCCATGTTTAACAACATTTAATATTGTTGTGTACCTAACCGAGAGAGAACTAAATAGTTGCTTGTGGTGTTTTGTCAATATGCAACTCGTTGCATATTGAGCTCCACTTAACTTGTAGTATTGTTTGTTGTATTTTGCCATGCCATGCCTCATTAAACTGGACATGCATCATATTTGTTTGTGCATCATGCCATGATTATGCTTGTGCATTTACCATGTTGTTTGTTTCTTTCCGGTGTTGCTTCTTAGTTCCGGTAATGTTGTGATTGTGAGGATTCGTTCGACTACTCCCGTTCGTCTTCTTCATGGACTCGTTCTTCTTCCTAGCGGGATTTCAGGCAAGATGACTGTTGGAAATATGTCCTAGAGTCAATAATAAGAGCATTATTATTATATTTCCTTGTTCATGATAATTGTCTTTTATTCATGCTATAATTGTATTATCCGGAAATCGTAATACAAGTGTGAATACATAGACCACAATACGTCCCTAGTAAGCCTCTAGTTAACTAGCTCGTTGGTCAACAGATAGTCATGGTTTCCTGACTATGGACATCAGATGTCATTGACAACGGGATCACGTCATTAGGAGAATGATGTGATGGACAAGACCCAATCTGAAGCATAACACAAGATTGTGTAGTTCGTTTTGCTAGAGCTTTTCCAATGTCTGTATCTCTTTCTTAGACCATGAGATCGTGTAACTCCCGGATACCGTAGGAGTGCTTTGGGTGTACCAAACGTCACAACGTAACTGGGTGACTATAAAGGTGCACTACAGGTATCTCCGAAAGTGTCTGTTGGGTTGACACGGATCGAGACTGGGATTTGTCACTCCGTATGAAGGAGAGATATCTCTGGGCCCACTCGGTAATGCATCATCATAATGAGCTCAAAGTGACCAAGTGTTTGGTCACGGGATCATGCATTATGGTACGAGTAAAGTGACTTGCCAGTAACGAGACTGAACGAGGTATTGGGATACTGACGATCGAGTCTCGGGCTTGTAACGTACCGATTGACAAAGGGAATAGTATACGGGGTTGCTTGAATCCTCGACATCGTGGTTCATCCGATGACATCATCGAGGAGCATGTGGGAGCCAACATGGGTATCCAGATCCCGCTGTTGGTTATTGACCTGAGAGCCGTCTCGGTCATGTCTGCGTGTCTCCCGAACCCGTAGGGTCTACACACTTAAGGTTCGGTGACGCTAGGATTATTAGGAAGACTTGTATGTGATTACCGAATGTTGTTCGGAGTCCCGGATGAGATCTCGGACATCACGAGGAGTTCCGGAATGGTCCAGAGGTAAAGATTTATATATGGGAAGCTGTCATATGGACACCGGAAGGTTTCGGGGGCATATCGGTATTGTACCGGGGCCACCGGAAGGGTTTCGGGGGTCCACCGAGAGGGGCCACCCCTACCGGGGGGGCACATGGGCTGCGTGGGGCAGGAGCCAGCCCCTGGAGGGCTGGGCGCCCCCTCCTTGGGCCCATGCGCCTAGGGTTGGGGGGGAACCCTAGAGGGGGCGCCCCCCTTGCTTGGGGGGCAAGTCCCCCCTCCCTGGCCTCCGCCCCCCTCTAGATCCCATCTAGAGGGGCCGGCCCCCCTTGCCCCTTCCCCTATAAATAGAGGGGTGAGGGGAGGGCTGAACAACACAAGCCAAGGCGCAGCCCCTCCCCTCCCCAACACCTCTCCTCCTCCGTACGTGCTTGGCGAAGCCCTGTCGGAGTACTGCTACACCAACAACATCACGCCGTCGTGCTGCCGTTGGAGCTGTCTTCCTCAACCTCTCCTTCCTCCTTGCTGGATCAAGACGGAGGAGACGTCGCCCGTACCGTACGTGTGTTGAACGCAGAGGTGCTGTCCGTTCAGCACTTGGTCATCGGTGATCTGAATCACGACGAGTACGAATCCATCATCACCATCCCCTTGAACGCTTCCGCACTCGATCTACAAGTGGTATGTAGATGCAAACTCACTCCCTTGACTCGTTGCTTAGATGAACTCATAGATGGATCTTGGTGAAACCGTAGGAAAAATTTTAATTTTCTGCAACGTTCCCCAACAGTGGCATCATGAGCTAGGTCTATGCGTAGTTCTCTATTGCACGAGTAGAACACAATTTTGTTGTGGGCGTAGATCTTGTCAACTTGCTTGCCGCTACTAGTCTAATCTTGCTTCAGCGGTATTGTGGGATGAAGCGGCCCGGACCAACCTTACACGTACGCTTACGTGAGACCCGGTTCCACCGACTAACATGCACTAGTTGCATAAGGTGGCTGGCGGGTGTCTGTCTCTCCCACTTTAGTTGAAGCGGATTCGATGAAAAGGGTCCTTATGAAGGGTAAATAGAAGTTGACAAGATCACGTTGTGGTTATTCGTAGGTAAGAAAACGTTCTTGCTAGAACCCAATTGCAGCCACGTAAAAGATGCAACAACAATTAGAGGACGTCTAACTTGTTTTTGCAGCAATTGTCATGTGATGTGATATGGCCAGAAGTTGTGATGAATGATGAATGATATATTGTGATGTATGAGATCATGTTCTTGTAATAGGAATCACGACTTGCATGTCGATGAGTATGACAACCGGCAGGAGCCATAGGAGTTGTCTTTATTTTTGTATGACCTGCGTGTCATTGAAGAACGCCATGTAAATTACTTTACTTTGTTGCTAAACGCGTTAGCCATAGAAGTAGAAGTAGTCGTTGGCGTGACAACTTCATGAAGACACGATGATGGAGATCATGATGATGGATCATGGTGTCATGCCGGTGACGAAGATGATCATGGAGCCCCGAAGATGGAGATCGAAGGAGCTATATGATATTGGCCATATCATGTCACTATTATATAATTGCATGTGATGTTTATTATGTTTATGCATCTTGTTTACTTAGAATGACGGTAGTAAATAAGATGATCCCTTACAAAAATTTCAAGAAGTGTTCTCCCCTAACTGTGCACCGTTGCTAAAGTTCGTCGTTTCGAAGCACCACGTGATGATCGGGTGTGATAGATCCTTACGTTCACATACAACGGGTGTAAGACAGTTTTACACATGCAAAACACTTAGGGTTAACTTGACGAGCCTAGCATGTACAGACATGGCCTCGGAACACGGAGACCGAAAGGTCGAACATGAGTCGTATGGAAGATACGATCAACATGAGAATGTTAACCGATGATGACTAGTCCGTATCACGTGATGATCGGACACGGCTTAGTCGACTCGGATCGCTAACACTTAGATGACTAGAGGGATGTCTAATCTGAGTGGGAGTTCATTAAAATAATTTGATTAGATGAACTTAATTATCATGAACTTAGTCTCTAAAAAAACTTTTTGCATAATATGTCTTGTAGATCAAATGGCCAACGCTCATGTCAACATGAACTTCAACGTGTTCCTAGAGAAAACCAAGCTGAAAGATGATGGCAGCAACTATACGGACTGGGTCCGGAACCTGGGGATCATCCTCATAGCTGCCAGGAAACAATATGTCCTAGAAGGACTGCTAGGTGAAGCTCCCGTCCCAGAGAACCAAGACATTATGAATGCTTGGCAGTCTCGTGCTGATGATTACTCCCTCGTTCAGTGCGGCATGCTTTACAGCTTAGAACCGGGGCTCCAAAAGCGTTTTGAGCAACACGGAGCATATGAGATGTTCGAGGAGCTGAAACTAGTTTTCCAAGCTCATGCCCGGGTCGAGAGATATGAAGTCTCCGACAAGTTCTATAGTTGTAAGATGGAGGAAAATCGTTCTGTCAGTGAGCACATACTCAAAATGTCTGGGTTGCACAACCGCCTGTCCCAGCTAGACATTAACCTCCCGGATGAGGCGGTCATTGATAGAATCCTTCAGTCGCTCCCACCAAGCTACAAGAGCTTTCTGATGAACTACAATATGCAGGGGATGGTGAAGACCATTCCTAAAGTATTTTCAATGCTAAAGTCAGCAGAGGTTGAAATCAAGAAAGAACATCAAGTGTTGATGGTCAATAAGACCACTAAGTTCAAGAAGGGCAAGGGTAGGAAGAACTTCAAGAAGGACGGCAAAGATGTTGCTGCGCCCGGTAAGCCAGTTGCCGGGAAGAAGTCAAAGAATGGACCCAGGCCTGAGACTGAGTGCTTTTACTGCAAGGGGAAGGGTCACTGGAATCGGAACTGCCCCAAATACTTAGCGGATAAGAAGGCCGGCAACACCAAAGGTATATTTGATATACATGTAATTGATGTGTACCTTACCAGTACTCGTAGTAACTCCTGGGTATTTGATACTGGTGCCGTTGCTCATATTTGTAACTCACAGCAGGAGCTGCGGAATAAGCGGAGACTGGCGAAGGACGAGGTGACGATGCGCGTCGGGAATGGTTCCAGAGTCGATGTGATCGCCGTCGGCATGCTACCTCTACATTTACCTATGGGATTAGTTTTGAACCTTAATAATTGTTATTTGGTGCCAAGTTTGAGCATGAACATTGTATCTGGATCTCGTTTGATACGAGATGGCTACTCATTTAAATCCGAGAATAATGGTTGTTCTATTTATATGAGAGATATGTTTTATGGTCATGCCCCGATGGTCAATGGTTTATTCTTAATGAATCTCGAACGTAGTGTTACACATATTCATAGCGTGAATACCAAAATATGTAAAGTTGATAACGATAGTCCCACATACTTGTGGCACTGCCGCCTTGGTCACATTGGTGTCAAGCGCATGAAGAAGCTCCATGCTGATGGACTTTTAGAGTCTCTCGATTATGAATCATTTGACACATGCGAACCATGCCTCATGGGCAAAATGACCAAGACTCCGTTCTCCGGAACAATGGAGCGAGCAACCAACTTGTTGGAAATCATACATACCGATGTGTGCGGTCCAATGAGTGTTGAGGCTCGCGGAGGATATCGTTATGTTCTCACTCTCACAGATGACTTGAGTAGATATGGGTATGTCTACTTGATGAAACACAAGTCTGAGACCTTTGAAAAGTTCAAGGAATTTCAGAATGAAGTAGAGAATCAACGTGATCGAAAGATAAAATTCTTGCGATTGGATCATGGAGGAGAATATTTAAGTCACGAATTTGGTACACACTTAAGAAAATGTGGAATCGTTTCACAACTCACGCCGCCTGGAACACCTCAGCGAAACGGTGTGTCTGAATGTCGTAATCGCACTCTATTAGATATGGTGCGATCTATGATGTCTCTTACCGATTTACCGCTATCATTTTGGGGATACGCTCTAGAGACAGCTACATTCACTTTAAATAGGGCACCGTCTAAATCCGTTGAGACGACACCGTATGAATTATGGTTTGGGAAGAAACCTAAGCTGTCGTTTCTAAAAGTTTGGGGATGTGATGCTTATGTCAAGAAACTTCAACCTGAAAAGCTCGAACCCAAGTCGGAAAAAATGCGTCTTCATAGGATACCCTAAAGAAACCATTGGGTATACCTTCTACTTAAGATCCGAGGGCAAGATCTTTGTTGCCAAGAACGGATCCTTTCTGGAAGAAGAGTTTCTCTCGAAAGAAGTAAGTGGGAGGAAAGTAGAACTCGATGAAGTACTACCTCTTTAACGGGAAAGTAGTGCAGCTCAGGGAAATATTCCTGTGATGCCTACACCAACTGAAGAGGAAAATAATGATGATGATCAAGGTACTTCGGATCAAGTTGCTACTGAACCTCGTAGGTCCACAAGGACACGTTCCGCACCAGAGTGGTACGGTAACCCTGTCCTGGAAATCATGTTGTTAGACAACGATGAACCTTCGAACTATGAAGAAGCGATGGCGGGCCCAGATTCCAGCAAATGGCTAGAAGCCATGAAATCCGAGATAGAATCCATGTTTGAAAACAAAGTATGGACTTTGACTGACTTGCCCGATGATCGGCGAGCGATAGAAAACAAATGGATCTTTAAGAAGAAGACGGACGCGGATGGTAAATCACCATCTACAAAGCTCGACTTGTCACTAAGGGTTATCGGCAAGTTCAAGCGATTGACTACGATGAGACTTTCTCTCCCGTAGCAAAGCTTAAGTCCGTCCGAATCATGTTAGCAATTGCCGCATACTATGATTATGAGATATGGCAGATGGACGTCAAAACGGCATTCCTTAACGGGCATCTTAAGGAAGAACTGTATATGATGCAGCCGGAGGGTTTTGTCGATCCTAAGAATGCTAACAAAGTATGCAAGCTCCAGCGATCCATTTATGGGCTAGTGCAAGCATCTCGGAGTTGGAACATTCGCTTTGATGAGATGATCAAAGCGTTTGGGTTTATGCAGACTTATGGAGAAGCCTGCGTTTACAAGAAAGTGAGTGGGAGCTCTGTAGCATTTCTCATATTATATGTAGATGGCATACTTTTGATGGGAAATGATATAGAATTCTTGGACAGCATTAAGGCCTACTTGAATAAGTGTTTTTCAATGAAGGACCTTGGAGAAGTCGCTTATATATTAGGCATCAAGATCTATAGAGATAGATCGAGACGCCTCATAGGTCTTTCACAAAGCACATACCTTGATATGATTTTGAAGAAGTTCAAAATGGATCAGTCCAAGAAGGGGTTCTTGCCTGTATTGCAAGGTGTGAGATTGAGCACGACTCAATGCCCGACCACGGCAAAATATAAAGAAGAGATGAGTGTCATCCCCTATGCCTCAGCCATAGGATCTATTATGTATGCCATGCTCTGTACCAGACCTGATGTAAACCTTGCCGTAAGTTTGGTAGGTAGGTACCAAAGTAATCCCGTCAAGGAACACTGGACAGCGGTCAAGAATATCCTAAAGTACCTGAAAAGGACGAAGGACATGTTTCTCGTTTATGGACGTGACAAAGAGCTCGTCGTAAAGGGTTACGTCAACGCTAGCTTCGACACAGATCTGGATGACTCTAAGTCACAAACCGGATACATGTATATGTTGAATGGTGGAGCAGTAAGCTGGTGCAGCTGCAAGCAGAGCGTCGTGGCGGGATCTACATGTGAAGCGGAGTACATGGCAGCCTCGGAGGCAGCGCATGAAGCAATTTGGGTGAAGGAGTTCATCACCGACCTAGGAGTCATACCCAATGCGTCGGGGCCGATCAAACTCTTCTGTGACAACACTAGAGCTATTGCCCTTGCCAAGGAGCCCAGGTTTCACAAGAAGACCAGGCACATCAAGGCGTCGTTTCAACTCCATCCGTGAAAACGTTCAAGATGGAGACATAGATATTTGCAAAGTACATATGGATCTGAATGTCGCAGATCCATTGACTAAACCTCTCTCGCGAGCAAAACATGATCAACACCAGAACTCTATGGGTGTTCGATTCATCACAATGTAACTAGATTATTGACTCTAGTGCAAGTGGGAGACTGTTGGAAATATGCCCTAGAGGCAATAATAAAAGCATTATTATTATATTTCCTTGTTCATGATAATTGTCTTTTATTCATGCTATAATTGTATTATCCGGAAATCGTAATACATGTGTGAATACATAGACCACAATACGTCCCTAGTAAGCCTCTAGTTGACTAGCTTGTTGGTCAACAGATAGTCATGGTTTCCTGACTATGGACATCAGATGTCATTGACAACGGGATCACGTCATTAGGAGAATGACGTGATGGACAAGACCCAATCTTAAGCATAGCACAAGATCGTGTAGTTCGTTTTGCTAGCGCTTTTCTAATGTCAGTATCTCTTCCTTAGACCATGAGATCGTGTAACTCCCGGATATCGTAGGAGTGCTTTGGGTGTACCAAACGTCACAACATAACTGGGTGACTATAAAGGTGCACTACAGGTATCTCCGAAAGTGTCTGTTGGGTTGACACGGATCGAGACTGGGATTTGTCACTCCGTATGACGGAGAGGTATCTCTGGGCCCACTCGGTAATGCATCATCATAATGAGCTCAAAGTGACCAAGTGTTTGGTCACGGGATCATGCATTATGGTACGAGTAAAGTGACTTGCTGGTAACGAGACTGAACGAGGTATTGGGATACCGACGATCGAGTCTCAGGCTTGTAACGTACCGATTGACAAAGGGAATAGTATACGGGGTTGCTTGAATCCTCGACATCGTGGTTCATCCGATGACATCATCGAGGAGCATGTGGGAGCCAACATGGGTATCCAGATCCAGCTGTTGGTTATTGAGCTGAGAGCCGTCTCGGTCATGTCTGCGTGTCTCTCGAACCCGTAGGGTCTACACACTTAAGGTTCGGTGACGCTAGGGTTATTAGGAAGACTTGTATGTGATTACCGAATGTTGTTCGGAGTTCCGGATGAGATCCCGGACGTCACGAGGAGTTCCGGAATGGTCCGGAGGTAAAGATTTATATATGGGAAGCTGTCATATGGACACCGGAAGGTTTCGGGGGTGTATCGGTATTGTACCGGGGCCACCGGAAGGGTTCCGGGGGTCCACCGAGAGGGGCCACCCCTCCCGGGGGGCCACATGGGCTGCATGGGGCAGAAGCCAGCCCCTGGAGGGCTGGCCCCCCCTCTTGGGCCCATGCGCCTAGGGTTGGGGGGGAACCCTAGAGGGGGCGCCCCCCTTGCTTGGGGGGCAAGTCCCCCCTCCCTGGCCGCCGCCCCCCTCTAGATCCCATCTAGAGGGGCCGGCCCCCCTTGCCCCTTCCCCTATAAATAGAGGGGTGAGGGGAGGGCTGAACAACACAAGCCAAGGCGCAGCCCCTCCCCTCCCCAACACCTCTCCTCCTCCGTACGTGCTTGGCGAAGCCCTGTCGGAGTACTGCTACACCAACAACATCACGCCGTCGTGCTGCCGTTGGAGCTGTCTTCCTCAACCTCTCCTTCCTCCTTGCTGGATCAAGACGGAGGAGACGTCACCCGTACCATACGTGTGTTGAACGCGGAGGTGCTGTCCATTCAGCACTTGGTCATCGGTGATCTGAATCACGACGAGTACGACTCCATCATCACCATCCCCTTGAACGCTTCCGCACTCGAGCTACAAGTGGTATGTAGATGCAAACTCACTCCCTTGACTTGTTTCTTAGATGAACTCATAGATGGATCTTGGTGAAACCGTAGGAAAAATTTTAATTTTCTGCAACGTTCCCCAACAATGACCGCTACCCTGGATCTCACTACTATCATTGCTATGCTAGTTGCTTCATTCTATCGCTCTGCTGTGCTACCTATCATTTGCTCCTCAAGCCTCCCAAATTGCCATGAACCTCTAACCTTTGACACCCTTCCTAGCAAACCGTTGCTTGGCTATGTTACCGCTTTGCTCAGCCCTCTTATAGCGTTGCTAGTTGCAGGTGAAGTTGAAGATTGCTCCATGGTGGACAGGATTTTGGTTGGGATATCACAATATCTCTTATTTAATTAATGCATCTATATATTTGGTAAAGGGTGGAAGGCTCAGCCTTATGCCTGGTGTTTTGTTCCACTCTTGCCGCCCTAGTTTCCGTCATACCGGTGTTATGTTCCTGGATTTTGCATTCCTTACGCGGTCGGGTGATTTATGGGACCCCCTTGACAGTTCGCTTTGAATAAAACTCCTCCAGCAAGGCCCAACCTTGGTTTTACCATTTGCCTCACCACCACCTATATTTCCCTTGGGAGTAATTAAGCCAAGGGTCATCTTTATTACAGCCCCCCAGGCCAGTGCTTGTCTAAGTGTTGGTCCAAACTAGAGCACCGTGCGGGACCATCCCTTGGCAACTTGGGTTATGTCGGTACCTGTACACTTAGCTTATCTGGTGTTGCCCTGAGAACGAGATATGTGCAGCTCCCATCGGGATTGTCGGCGCATCGGGCGGTCTTGCTGGTCTTGTTTTACCATTGCCGAAATGTCTTGTAAACCGGGATTCTGAGTCTGATCGGGTCTTCCTGGGAGAAGGTCTATTCCTTCGTTGATCGCGAGAGCTTGTCATGGGCTAAGTTGGGACACCCCTGCAGGGTATAATCTTTCGAAAGCCGTGCCTGCGGTTATAGGCAGATGGGAATTTGTTAATGTCCGGTTGTAGATAACTTGACACCAGATCCGAATTAAAACGCATCAACCGTGTGTGTAGCCGTGATGGTCTCTTTTCGGCGGAGACCGGAAAGTGAACACGGTTTCTGGGTTATGTTTGACGTAAGTAGGAGTTCAGGATCACTTCATGATCATTGCTAGCTTCATGACCGTTCCTTTTGCTCTCTTCTCGCTCTTATTTGCGTATGTTAGCCACCATACTTGCTTAGTCACTGCTGCAGCCTCACCACTTTACCCCGTTCCTTTCCCTTTAAGCTTTGCTAGTCTTGATACCCATGGTAATGGGATTGCTGAGTCCTCGTGGCTCACAGATTACTACAACAACAGTTGCAGGTATAGGTTATGCGATGATCATGACGTGAGAGTGATGTTTGCTTGTTTGGAGTTCTTCTTCTGCTTCTTCTTTGATCAGGGGATAGGTTCCAGGTCGGCAGCCTGGGCTAGCAGGGTGGATGTCGTTTGAGTTTCTGTTTGTCTTTCATCCATAGTCGGATGATGCTCTGATGTATTGTGATGTTGTATTCATGTGGCATTGTATGCCTTATGTATGTATCCCCATCTATTATGTAATGTTGATGTAATGATATCCACCTTGCAAAAGCGTTTCAATATGCGGGTCTATCCTTGGTGGTACCTTCGAGTTCCTTTTGGATAGGGTCGCATATTGGGCGTGACAGATGCGCTGCCTGACGAATTCCTTCACCACCATCGGCGCCGTCACCTCAGCTCTTGCAACGTTGCCAACCTCTTCCAAACGAAAGTGAGGCGCCGGTCGGAGAGCTTCTCATGACCCCAACAGGAGCTAGGTGAGGCCGGCCCCCCAGGAGTCCAGAGCAGGGGGCTTTACGTGCCGACATCCATGAGCAGCCACTGCTTCCAGAACCCCTTTGCAGCAGGCGAAAGCTTGAAGTCGATTCCCATGCCGGTGATTGCGGCCACAGCTTCAAAGGTCGCACATCATGAGCATTGGAGAGCATCAACCAACCAGAGCAAGAAGAAATGGCGAAATAGGGACACAGAAGGGGTAATGCCGACCATGGCCTCGCAAAAGAAAGGCGAAGACAGCAAGAAGGAGAACAGAGCAGGGGTCCAGATGCAGCAGGTGGATCTGATAATGCGAGATTACAACATTGAAGAAGGGAGAGAGATGGGGAATCAGACCCGCAAGGAGAGCGTGGAGATAGATGGGGATCTCAGTGGCACTCATCTCACTCGCGCGCCAAGACGCGGGGCGGGCGATCGTCGCCTTCCACTCGTTGGAATCGGCCACGAGGGCGTGGCGGACCTTGTCCAACCCCTCCTGGTTCACCGTCGATCGCTCAAGAGCCGGCTCCAAGGCCGGTGGGGACCTGGCTGGGGAGTGTGGCTTCCCCTTCTTCTTCCTCGACTACTAGGCCATGGCGGAAGCCGGAAAAGGACATGACACTACAAAAAAAGACCCATCGGTGACATTTTGGGCCAAACGAAAAAAAATTATGTCATACATATGACACCTCTATAACGATAATTGTGACAAAACCCGGTATCATCATAGATGTGGTGGGCTCCTACTTCTATGACAAAAAATCATTATAGAAAATGGGCTTTTCGTCATGGGCGGGCCGGAGACGCAGCTGCATGACATTCTTTGGGCCGTCCATGACGGAAAAACCATGGTAGAAGCGAGGAGGAGGAAAATTTCGGGGAGTTGCCAGTTACGGTGGGAGGTCGGGGGCAGAGCGATGCACGTTTCTCTCGTACGTACGCGCGCGTGTGCGAGACGTTGGCTCTAACTGAACCCGAGCGAGGCGTTGGGCTCTAACTGAACCCGAGCGATTGCACTACAGGCTACCCGTTACTGAACCCGAGCGATCGATCGATGGCAGTTAACTAAACCCGATGGAGCGATTCCTTTGCTACTGCTGCTAACTGAAGCCGATTGATGCTGCCTCTGGGATGAATAGTGAGCGTTGCAGGGGGGGGGGGTTGGATGAACAGTGAGCGGTGGCGTTGCCTCTGGATGAACAGGAACCCATGGTGTGGAGGGCTAGATGAACAGTAGACGGTGGAGGGGTGGCCGTGGAGGGGTGGTTGAATAGGACCGCGTGGTGTGGAGGGCTGGATGAATAGTAGACGGTGGTGGGGTGCCCGTGGAGGGGTGGTTGAACAGTAGCCGGTGGAGTAGCGCGCGGTGGAGACTGGATGAACAGGAGCCCATGGAGGCTGGAGGAGGTCGACGGTAGCCCGTGGAGTCTGGAGGAGGTCGACGGTGGAGATGAACAGTATCCCGTGGAGTCCCGTTTTGCGGTACGCTACACCTCTCCCCCCCTGTTTTGACTGTAGCGCTCCAACACAAGTCCGTTTCGTCCGTTTTGCGGTACGCCACACCCCTCCCGATCAACAGGACCCCCCCTTTCGACCGTAGGAGGTCCATTTCGTCCGTTTTGCGGTACGCCACAGCCCTCCCGATCAACAGGACCACCGTTTCGACCGTAGGAGGTCCGTTTCCTTTGTTTTACGGTACGCCACACCCCTCCCGATGAAAAGGACCCCCATTTCGACCATAGGAGGTCTGTTTCCTCCGTTCTGCGGTACGTCAGGCCTTGTTTCCATCGCCTGTTCCGTCCAAGCCGGTTGGCTCCCACGCGTTCCGTTGCCTCCTGATGAACACGACGCATTCCGTTGCCTCCCAATGAACACGACGCATTTCGTTGCCTCCCCATGAACACGACGCATTCCGTTGCCTCCCCATGAACACGACGCATTCCGTTGCGTCCCCATGAACACGACGCATTCCGTTGCCTCCCCATGAACACGAGCCCTCGCCGTACGTATGCGCGACTAGGCGTTCGAGACCCCGCCCGTATGTACACATACGTGGCCGTATTTTCTTTCTTGCACCCTGGCCGTTGTACGTATGTGTACATGCTACGTGCGCGCCTCTACTATGACACGTACGCGCCTCTACTACGACACGTGCGCGCCTCTACATCGACCAGTATATATGTACGTACAAGTTCGCGACTAGAATGACAATGCTACGTACGCTTCGACCAGGTGGGTCCCGACTGTCAGGCAGTTCTTTGCGTGCGAAAATGTAGCTGGTGGGTCCCAGCAGTCAGAGGGGCGAATCGTTTTTTTTGCCCGGACGCACTTCCTTTGCGTGCGAAGATGTAGCTGGTGGGTCCCAGCAGTCAGGGGGGCGAATCATTTTTTTTGCCCGGACGCACTTCCTTGCGTGCGAAGATGTAGCTGGTGGGTCCCAGCAGTCAGGGGGCGAATTGTTTTTTTTGCCCGGACGCACTTCCTTGCGTGCGAAGCTGTAGCTGGTGGGTCCCAGCAGTCAGGGGGGAAACATTTTTTTCGCGAAATACGGTGGCCCGTCCGGTGGGTCCCCACTGTCAGGTGGAGGAATAATTATTTTGCGCGTAATAAGGAGGCACTTCCTTGCTGCGGCCGTGGACCCAGCTGTCAGCCTCTCCACGTACAGTCCACGTCCGATGGAAGTCGTTCCTTGACCACGTTGACCACGCCGTGCCGAGAGCACCACAGCGGTGGACGACGGCGAGGCCTAGGAAGGGGACGACTCGGAGCCGGGGAAGACGCTGCAGTGGATGCCCATGCGAAGAGGAGTACGAGAGTTCACTGGTTTGGCTGCGGTGTGAGGCTGTTGTCACTGTAGATTAACAGGGGGTGTGGGTGAGTAGAGGGATGGCCTGGCCAGCGGTGGGAGTAGTAGGGGCTGTGAGGCCTCCGCGGCATCACAGCCGGCCACGGGAGGCAGGAGCACGCGACACGACCGGCGCTGGTTTGGGTGGCTGGAGCAAGAAGACCAGAGGTTGAAGAAGCACTACAACCGTTGGATGAACATCATACGGTAACAGGAGCTGGAATCGTTCATATTGACTAAGGTAACAAAGCCCTCCGTCCCCGTCAACTTGGTAGGCCCACAAGTCAGCCTCCCAGTATGCTGGGTTCCACCTGGCAGGGGGAGTATTAATTTTTTTGTGCGTAATAAGGAGGCACTTCCTTGCATGTGAAGATAGCTGGTGGGTCCGACAAGTCAACAGGGGGCACGTTTTTTTCGCGAAATACAGAGGCCCTTCCGATGGGTCCCAAATGTCAGGTGGAGGAATCATTATTTTGCGCGTAATAAGGAGGCATTTCCTTGTGTGCGGCCGTGGACCCAGCTGTAAGCCTCTCCATGCACAACCTACTTCCGATGGTGTCGTTTGTTGACCACGTTGACCACGCCGCGCCGAGCGCATCACGACAGCGAGGCCACGGACAGCAACGAGCCGGAGATGGGAAGACGCGGGAGTAGAGTTGCAGACGAAGAGGTATACGAGGGTTAACTAGTTCTAGTGCGGTGTGGTTCGGTAGTCGGTGGAGAAGAACAGGAGGTGTGGAGGGTTGGAGGGATGGCCTGGCCAATGGTGGAGTAGCGCTTCATAGCGAAGCGTGCTAAGCAGAGCTGCTAGCAGCAGGAGGCGGGAGGTGGTCCCGGCGGTGCTGGAGGAAGAAGACGAGAAGTTGAAGATGGATGCCGGCCATTGGATGTAAATCCAACGGCTAACATGTCAGAATCATTTGTTGACTAAATTTACAATGACTTGCGTTGGCTTCGACCTATTGGCCCACATTTCAGCCTCAAAAAATGTGGCACGTATTCAACCCATTTTTTCAGAATTTACAGTCTTTTTTTTGCACGATAGAATTTACAGTCAATTTGATCTTCTTTTTTTGAATTACAGCCATTAGCTGGGCTGGGTGAACAATTAATGTAGCTTTCATGCGGCCCATTTATTTTATTTCCTAAAAAATTACAGGCCATTTGCACTTTATCTAGATACACGATTTTGCTGGGCTGATTCTAATTATAATGTTGGGTTGGGCCAGCAATGTTATCAAAAAATAAAAAAGGGCTGAGCATTTTGTTATAAATATATTTAAATAATAAGTGATATTATTACATTCGTCCTTAAATCTTACCAAGCTTTTGTACACCATCACTAGGATTTTCGTGCCAAAACAATCCAGGATTTTATTTGTTAAGAAATTATTTTTATAAGTTAATAAGATGTGCGATATTGTTTTATTACATATATAAGTATCTGTTAAATATATGATGACAATAAAATAATATATAATAACATATAAAATAATTTAAATATATATAATATAGTTAAAAGGGAAACATAAGTTGTACCTAGCGTTCCTATTCTTATATAGAAAAATAGAATAGACCACTGCGTTTTCTTCCAAAAAAATACATAAATTGGGCTGCCAAAAATAAAACCTCGGATGGGAGGTCCATAGGCCGGTCGATACATGACGGCCCTAAGAAAATACAAATAGGCCCTCCCATCCAAGGTCGTGGGCTGCGCATGTTAAAAATGAAAGCCTAGAACCACATCCAACACTTGCCAAAACTCCGTCCCTCATTTTCTCTTTGTTTCGCACACTCAACATTGTGTGGGCATTTTGACTGTGCATCATATGAAGATGTGCTATGCATGAATGTTGATCAGCATGATGTTAACTGGCTGGTAGTTCCATTTTCGACCATGAATAAAACTTCCAACATGATGTTAACCCTGTTTGAAAAGGCCGTGTTAATATAAATGCTTTGCCTCTGAAAGTTGCAGTTTTTTATCTGAAACTGAACTTGCAGTTTCTTATTTGAAACTGAAACTTGCAGTTTCTTCTCGTCTGCACTTTTATACTCCTATGAAACTATAGTTTTTTAAGTGCTAAAAATAGATCTCTAGAATTCATAAAATTCTTCGTATGCTCAATACTGCAAATCTGAAATTCAAAAGACATTCATATCTGAAAGTACTCTCAAAATACACAACACAAAACACAATTCAGAACCTGCAAATATTGACAACCCTAAGCTCCTCCTGACAATTCACAACCTGCCCGACTATTGGGCTGGGGGGGCAGTCCCCTCCTATTCCTCGGTGGCACACAGCCGCCCCGTGAGATGATGCGAATGGCGAGGGAGACGATGGCGGGGAAGCATCATCGGGCCAACTGCTTTTCTCCTCTTGCAGTTGGGTTCGGTCGATGAAGACTCCACCGGCTTGCTCTGGCAGGACACCCTCACAAATGGCACCCTGTAGATGCTCGATCCTTCAATCTCTGGTGGATGCTCCATCTGGGATCGATACTCCCACCACCACTCCCTCACAATCGGATTCGGTGAATCTGTTTGCTCCATGGCCCAGAGGAGCAGCTCTATGTACTCCGGCGCGACTCCCTCCGGGAGTATCGCCGCCTTTTCGCTCTGTTGCAGATATTTGGCCATGGATGTCCGTCGCCGCTAGTTGGTCCTTGTTGTCAAACCAAGACTATATCTCCAACATCCTAGCTAGCTTCACAGCGTCGCCGTCTGCGATCCTCACGTATCGGTTGTACTCCTCCATCGATCTACTTCTCCACATCACCTTCACTCACCAACGGTGGTTTTTGAATGGAAGAGGAGAGGAGCGGCGCTGGTTTTGGATTAGAATGGGAGAGGAGCGACGCTGGTTTTGGACTGGAACAGGAGATGAGGGGCGGTGGTTTTGAAATGGAAGAGGAGAGGAGCGGCGCTGGATTTTGATTGGAACAGGAGAGGAGCGGCGGTGGATTTAGATTGGAACAGGAGAAGAGCGGAAGAGCGGCGCTGGTCTTGGAAGTATTTTTTTGTTGTTTTGCGTATTTTGGGTCAAAGTTTGACCACGTATTGTATGTAACAAGCAAAATGTGAATGCATGTCACCAAAAATTGTATCGTTTGGTTCGTATCTGAATGTACTTTCAAATTATATTATTTTTGCAACGTATAACATATATTTTATGTAAATCATGGTCAATTATGACCTAGAATAAAAGGGAGACTAGTTAATGTGGGGTCGCTTTCTTAATTGAAGGGTAAATTGATTTTGATTTTGATCCAGTCACAGCGTGCCGGCCCTCTCACACAATCCTAAATCGCTGCCGCACGCTACTCTCCCTCTTCTCCATTGCAAAACCACCTCCTCTCCTCTCCATCATCTCCATTTCAAAACCACCGTCTCGCCTCTCCCTCTTCTGATCTTCTCCATTGCAAAACCACCTCCTCTCATCTCCATCATCTCCATTCCAAAACCACCTCCTCTCCTCTCCATCATCTCCATTCCAAAACCACCGTCTCGCCTCTCCCTCTTCTGATCTTCTCTCCATTGCAAAACCACCTCCTCTCCTCTCCCTCTTCTCTATTGCAAGACCACCGTCTCTCCTCCCACCTTCCAAAGCTAGCACCGGACCACTCAAAATGACATCTATGGAGAGGATGCAGCAGCGAATCAGGCAGATCGCCGGCGGCGACCAGGCAAAGTTAGCCAGGTTGAAGGAGATCCTTAGTTGGTTTGACAATGAGTGGGAGATTTCGAGGATGGTGCGGGCCATGTGGCAATGTATGCGAAAGAGTGAGACGGCGGCGATGAGGGCAGCGATGTACATGTACTCCTCGGCGGCAGTCACGCTGCAGTCCTCCGAGTTCATCAAGTATCTCCTATGGGCGATGGAGCAGACAGATTCGCCCGAGGCGACAGTCAGGCGGAGGTGGAGGGCGTACAGGTCGAAGGTCGAGCACCTAGAGGATAACGAATCGATCGAGTATGGTGTGCCGTTTGTGAGGGTGCAGAGCCAGCTGGAGCCACAGGAGTATTCGTTCTCCCATCGCAAGAGGAGGCCGGATGGCGCGATGTCGCTTCCCCGACATTCTCCACGGTTCCCTCGATGCTTGCCTCGTTTCAATGGCGGCGGTAGGGTTTAAGGTAAGCTTCACACTAACCTAATCTTCCACCTGCTCATGCTTACAATCAGTGTGACAGCTAATGAAAATCATGCTTACAATCAGTCTCCGAGTACTACGCCAATCACCCTAAAATAGCTGTGGACCTTTGGGTCAAAGTTGTGACACAGTGTACAAATAAAGAAAAATAGATTGGTGCTTCTTTCAGAAAAGAGTACTCCCTAGAAAACTGCTAATATAAGCTACTAGTATTTGGTTAGAGGATTTGCTGCTGAGAAAGATCCATCCACAGAGAGCGCCACACATCCCACTGGTTGTGGTGGATGCCAATGCGTGCATGCAGCATGGTTGGTGTCGGTAATTTTTACTTGGCACACCTCGCACTCTGCATATATGCTGGTTCCATACGTACATTTGTGCAGTTCCACCAAAATGCAGCTGAATAACCCTGTTTGCACAGATAATGAAAAGGCGTGATTACATTATAGTGGCACTAGTTGATTAAACACACAAATTAAATAGAAGAAAATATTGCGATAGTATCATAGTATGCCATGCTGCGAGGGCGAGATGGGCCCTGCGACGCCTCATACAGTACGCCTCATACTGGACATCGTCCCAAGTCTCCCAGATACACCTTCTGCCAGTGATGAACATCAGTGTACAGCAGTAGTACAAGGAGGCGCCTTGAGACATTCAAATCTCTATTTTTGTACATATCAACTAAAATTAAGCACCCCAGTTTGCAGAAACGCTTAAACATTAACAATGGGACTAGTTGATGAAACATACTTTAACAAAGAGAAGCACTTTCTTTATCTACATTGGAAATGAAATGATAGAGATGACACTCGCTCTATTTTAACTGTATTATTACTTCATTTTATCAGTGACACTAGGGTCGAGCAGGTGGCAAACAAGGTGTACCGTGCGTCGCAAGGATGGAGGCCGGGGGTGCTTAGACTGGGATGCTGAAGCTGGCTCTTTCAGTCACCAACATGGATGATTCAATTCATGGGACCTTTTGGTGCAGTTCACCTAAAATGAAGCAATGTCCCGTGAGCTAGCAGCTTCTTCTTCAAAAAATTTTAAGAAAAGGGCTCCAGCCCCGGTTCCATTTCCATCAGAAAACGAAACCCACAGAGCTTCTTCTTCATTAGTTGCAATAAAATTGAGCAACATCAAGGTTGGTTGTGAAGCTCCTGGAATGCTCAACTATAATTTGGATATCATTTGTGCAGTTCAACTAAGATCGAGCGTGAAATGTATATCTCTGTTTGCACAAAAAAGGTGGAAAGGAGGGTGACTAACAAGTAACAAGTGATGAAACATGCATCAAATGAAAAGAAGCATGTTCCTTATCTAAATGGCAATCCTACAAGGACAGTAGCAATTTGAAAAGTAGTGGCATTGCTAGATATTAGTGTGGGCATCAGGATTAACTATGACAACCGTTAAATACGACATTACTTTGGGCACGGGAGAGTAGGCGGACCAGGACAGTTGCATTTCTAACGGAAAGAACCAACTTATCTTAATGGGAAATTTAGCAGGACATGTAAAGAAGTGCCATTGATTCATATTACTGCAGGCATTACATTGAAAACAACATTGGTTTAACGTGTCCTTACTTTTAACAGTGCGACTGCTACATTTTACCAGTGGCATTACATAAGAGTGGCTCGGGGCAACAAACATCAGAACAGGATATCTGGGTTGGTCCCATTTTTGTTCGGTATAGCCACCTTATACTGTGTGAGGCTAGCAAATCTAGTGCTGGACTTACTCTGTTGACTTGTCCCCCAGTCCCCACTTTCTTTCCTTTTTCAACCAATAGATCAGGTTTATATTGAGTTTGTACTGCATTTCCCTTTATTTCCCTATTAGACCTAGAGACCAGTTGGATAGCCAGTCTCTGCTACTTTTCGCCCCCATTATTTCCTCTTTCGACCAAGTCCTAGATTCAGGTAACAAATCTTCCCCCACCCCACCCCCTTTCTTCCTTGTTTGAACCAAGTAGTACTAGATTCAAGTGCATGAACTAGTTTTACCTCTTAAATGTAAAAAAATTAGGTGGTTTTCGAACAACCGATCGATCCTATCTACGAGGGGGACTGAGAAATAGTAAAAGTTACAAATGCAGCGACGTCAGGAGCTCAGGAAGTAGAGCAAGGCCGGTTTCGAAGGAAGTTGTACCTGATGGTCGCCGGGATGTCGCTAGGTGGGCGGCGGGAGGCCGGATCTGCCCACACTACGGCAGCAAGGAAGAAGGGGTCGGAGGCCCTCCCTCGCCAGCGGTGATTGGGAGAGAACGGCAAGGCAGGCTGATCGGGGCGCGCCCAGCAGTGGGTAAGAGCCGTCGCCGAGGACGACCGCATGAACGTTGCACCTTCTCACCTTTCCCGGCTGAGAGGATCCGGCTGGATCTGTGACCAGCAGTAAGCAGAGAGAGAGAGAGGGTGGCCACCGCTGTCGTGTTTAGATCTGGAGAGGCCGAGATGGTGTGAAGAGAGCAACACTAGCAAGCAAGCGCGGAGGCTCCTGCCTATATAGTGGCGTAGTACTTAGTTTTCTTTTGTTTACCGGAGCCGGCTTGACCTCGTCAATGACTGTCGAGAAGTCTTCATGCACGTGGCCCGGAGGCGCAGTTGTCGTCATTTTGATCCGAAGCGCCGGATTATAACATATAACATGAAAATATGCCACATGACAAGAAATCATAACCTCACTGCCCAAAGGAGACAACATGAATCCCGACGGACAAACTAGACGAGGAACAAAGCTCAAATTAAAGATAAACTCGTAGAAAAGAGGTCCATCGATAGATGTCCTAATTAACATAGCCGGCTTGACCTAGATGGCAGCCGAGTAGTCACTGTTTGTGCATGTGCCCCCAATGACTAGCCCAACTCAGTTGTCGCTGTTTAACCCTCGCAGTGATCCGAAGCACATGACACATAATTTTGCAAGATGACAAGAAACCTTTTTTAGATTTCTCACCGCAACTACAGCCATGTACAACACAGCCTGCACGATATGTAGACGATAGCCAATCCAGGCGTGTCTGCTGGAGTCTGGTCACATGCATGGACGAACTGATCTTCCGTGTCTTGTAGGGATCGTCCAGGCACCAACGTAGTACAACACTTCTCTAGTACTATTGCTCATCTCCCTCTTCTATTAAGTCACCGGCTTGCGGGGCCGGGGAGTGTGCCTATGGTCGGTTCTCAATTGCCGTCCCACATGTGTGTGCGAATGCAATATGACGCGCGTTCCATTCGGAGAGCAGCGTGCCAGACCGACCGACCGTCTCGGGTGCGACATGAACGCAACGTGCGTGCTGTATACTCCATACATGTGTACCGCCGTTTTCTAGACGCTTTGCTCCATGGCGCGGGCGCAATCCATGGATACAAAATTCGTATACTGTATACTATCTAAAAGTCGAGGGCGGGGCTTTTCCTGCCCGGTAGGCGGCGGGACAGTTCCGCCTAGTCAGTTCGACAGAGACACGAGAAGACGAGGGAGTAGGCTGCTGCAAACGTAGGGCTGTGTGATTTGACAGTGAGTTACTGCTGGACAGGTGGGGCCCCGCGATTTGACTTGCCATTATCATTTTAACTACGACACTATGACCAGCGTGAGTCTCCTGATTCCTGACCACCTCCATACAGGTGCCTCTCCCAATGCTCCACCATGTAGTAGTAGAGGCTGGCTCTTGCATGAGAGCCCACTTCTCCACTTTTTCCTTGCCTCTCTTTCCTCCACATATGCAAAAATGCCATGTAAAGCGCACCCTCCGTCTAGGTGTGTAAGTCATCTTACAAAAATCAAATAATCCCAAAACACTTAGGCGCGGTGCATTAACTTCTACCTCGTTTCTTGTTTCTTGACATATCAACCAATAAGAGATAAAGGGTGTGCATGCTTTTAATGACTTGAGACTATCAAACACGACATGCAGTGGTTAGTTCATTGCATGTAATACTATTAATTAGCAAATAAATGTTAACATTTCCCGTTTTCTCCTCCTCCTTGGTCACGGTGCACAGCCTAAGATGACTTACTCACCTAGACGGAGGGAGTATTGTACTTACTTGCTCCTACATGTGCTTAAGCTTGCCACATAGGCATAAAGTCTGATGTGGCAAGTTAATCAAGAAGAGAGAGACTAGTTTGGTGACCCAAGGAAGAAACGGTGCTAAGCGCGTGTACCTAGGTGAAAAGACAATTTTGAGTCTATAGCTAATTAAATGAAGCAAACTTAGCAACACCATTTCATTGGAAGAGGTCACTCCTTGGCAAATGCAATAAATACTAGTACTCTCTGTGTCCCATTATATAAGAACGTTTTTGACACTACACTAGCTAGTGTCAAAAAACATTCTTATATTAGTAAAAAAATAAACTTATAGCCAACCTTGTTGTAGTATGAGTGACTAAGTGATGACTATGTATGACATGCCAACATCAGATAACCTAAGGCACCATGTTAAATCTCCAAGGGCGCGATCACGCGAGCGATGCGAAGGTCGTGGTAGGCGCGACCATGATACGGGCTGCTGGCAGCCCTTGGATCTGAGATCAAACGGTCGCATGCTAAGTTGCTGAAAATTTTAAGAATAACCCTCCAGGATAGGATATTCACCCATAGGTCTAGAATCACGCCATGCAACCGTTCGATCTCAGATCCAAGGGCTCTCGGAAGCTCGTATCATGGGAGAATGGAAAGCCACTACCCTGCCATTCACACGCTGGCAGTTCGCTCCTACTCTTTCCCGCATGTCCTTTAATACTACAGCGGTTCGCTCCTAGTCGTCCCGTCCATTCACATTACGGCAGTTCCACTAATCCTAACCCTCCTGCCAAATCCATGGCGTCCCAAATCTCCCCGATCGGCGGTGAGTACAAGGTTAGAACCATCACCGGTGATGAGTTCGACGTCATCTACACCCGTTCTTCCGCGATGGTGAGAAGATGCCTTTCTCGCTTCAGACGCATGTTCGAAGACTCACATGATGAGTGGGTCACTGGGCTAGATGTTGAGTACACCACAGTCGTGGGACGAGAGAAGGATCTAAAGGACGAAGAGAGGAAGAAGCTCGCCGTGATCCAGGTTTGCGTGCATGACTTATGCTTGGTCTACCACATACGCCATGCCGATGTTGAGTGCCAGGATTTTAAGAACTTCCTTGAGGACAAAACAGTCAAATTTGTTACTGTAGACTTTAAGAACGACAAAGAAGTCCTGCGTCGGATAGGCCTCATTGAAGGCAACCCCTTCGACCTCCAGAAGAATTGGCTGGTGCCCTCTCGTCAGCCCTCAATGCTGACCCTGGTAGGAGCCATGGTTCATCCTTCGTACCGCAAACTAGAGAAACCTCATTACACGTTTCATCGTCATGCATGGCAGCGGAATGTACTAGATATAGACCACATCCAGTACGCTGCAATGGATGGCTACCTTTGTTTCAATATCTACAAGGGTTGGATGAAGAGCAACAGCCAAGTTGGCGGTTCAAGCAAAGAAGTATCGGCCAAGAGGAAGAGGGACAAGGACGAAGTCGAGGACGTGGACGAGGACTCCGAGTAAGGTGGCAGTGTCGTTGCTCATGGCGGTTCTAAACTTCTAATGCAGTGTCTACCGGATTAGTTGCATAGTTTAATTTCAGGTGTGCTTAGTTTAATTTGAGGGGTGTGTTGTGCTGAGCCCCCAGCAGAACTATGTTATGTTTCTTCTCGTTACTTTAACTCTTCAGTATGTACATACTAGTACTAGTATTTCTTTAATAGAATTTAGCACCCCAATTAAGCACGTACTAGCTTTTTTAATAGTACTATATGCATAATTTGGCGACGAGCGCTCTCTATATGTACCACCTTTTTTTAAAATTTCAATTTTTGCTCCATGGCGCAATCCATCGATAGTGGAGTACTACTGTACAAAAGTATACATTTTTTAAAAGGCTAGCGTAGTGTTCATCACATATACTCCTATATATATAGCCAGTTAAATTCTCAACCTAGAACGACATGCATGCCATGTAGTAAACCGATCCGGAGGAAGTATAGTAAACATGAGGTGATTTTACCCAGCGATCAGCGGGGGAGCATGGCCTGTCATGCGGTCCCACATGTCATGATGTACCAAGGCGTTGCGCGTGTCCCTCTTGAGGCAGAAGCAGTACTAGTACGTGGTTTGAGACGATGTCGAACCGAAGTGTGAAATAATGGTTGCTTCATCCGTCTGGGAAGGCGCGGCATTGTGATTTGACGTCTCATTGCTCCTTACTAACATTGGGCCGGTACGAGTGGGGTGTGTCCCCCCTGCTGCTCTGCACTGTTATTTCGTGCTTGACACGTCGACCCGGTTGCACATGAGATGACCCCCACATCCTTTGTCAAAATAAAAAACACCCCGATCAATGCATTTCAATCTTCCGTGCAACGGATGGGCACCTTACTTGCTCCTACATGTGCTTAAGCTTGCCACATAGGCATAAAGTCTGATGTGGCAAGTTAATCAAGAAGAGAGAGACTAGTTTGGTGACCCAAGGAAGAAATGGTGCTAAGCGCGTGTACCTAGGTGAAAATTCAATTTTGAGTCTATAGCTAATTAAATGAAGCAAACTTAGCAACACCATTTCATTGGAAGAGGTCACTCCTTGGCAAATGCAATAAATACTAGTACTCCCTATGTCCCATAATATAAGAACGTTTTTGGCACTACACTAGTGTCAAAAACATTCTTATATTATGGGACGGAGGGAGTACGAAGAAAGAGATAGAGATGAGTAAAAAAAATACACTTATAGCCAACCTTGTTGTAGTATGAGTGACTAAGTGATGACTATGTATGACATGCCAACATCAGATAGCCTAACGCACCGTGTTAAATCTCCAAGGGTGTGACCGCGCGAGCGACGCGACGGTCGTGGTAGGCGCGACCATGATACGGGCTGCTGGCAGCCCTTGGATCTGAGATCAAACGGTCGCATGGTACGTTGCTGAAAATTTGCAGAATAACCCTCCAGGATAGGATATTCACCCATTGGTCTAGAATCACGCCATGCAACCGTTCGATCTCCGATCCAAGGGCTCTCGGAAGCCCGTATCATGGGAGAATGGAAAGCCACTACCCTGCCGTTCGCACGTTGGCAGTTCGCTCCTACTCATCCCGGCACGTCCTTTAATACTATGGCGGTTCGCTCCTAGTCGTCCCGTCCATTCACATTACGGCAGTTCCACTAATCCTAACCCTCCTGCCAAATCCATGGCGTCCCAAATCTCCCAGATCGGCGGTGAGTACAAGGTTAGAACCATCACCGGTGATGAGTTCGACGTCATCTACACCCGTTCTTCCGCGACGGTGAAAGGATGCCTTTCTCGCTTCAGACGCATGTTCTAAGACTCACATGATGAGTGGGTCGCCGGGCTAGATGTTGAGTACACCACAGTCGTGGGACGAGAGAAGGATCTAAAGGACGAAGAGAGGAAGAAGCTTGTCGTGATCCAGGTTTGCGTGCATGACTTATGCTTGGTCTACCACATATGCCATGCCGACGTTGAGTGCCAGGATTTTAAGAACTTCCTCGAGGACAAAACAGTCAAATTTGTTACTGTAGACTTTAAGAACGACAAAGAAGTCCTGCGTCGGATAGGCTTCGTTGAAGGCAACCCCTTCGACCTCCAGAAGAATTGGCTGGTGCCCTCTCGTCAGCCCTCAATGCTGACCCTGGTAGGAGCCATGGTTCATCCTTCGTACCGCAAACTGGAGAAACCTCATTCCACGTTTCATCATCATGCATGGCAGCGGAATGTACTAGATATAGACCACATCCAGTACGCTGCAATGGATGGCTACCTTTGTTTCAATATCTACAAGGGTTGGATGAAGAGCAACAGCCAAGTTGGCGGTTCAAGCAAAGAAGTATCGGCCAAGAGGAAGAGGGACAAGGACAAAGTCGAGGACGTGGACGAGGACTCCGAGTAAGGTGGTAGTGTCGTTTCTCATGGCGGTTCTAAACTTCTAATGCAGTGTCTACCGGATTAGTTGCATAGTTTAATTTCAAGTGTGCTTAGTTTAATTTGAGGGGAGTGTTGTGCTGAGCCCCCATCAGAACTATGTTATGTTTCTTCTCATTACTTTAACTCTTCAGTATGTACATACTAGTACTAGTATTTCTTTAATAGAATTTAGCACCCCAATTAAGCATGTACTAGCTTTTTTAATAGTACTATATGCATAATTTGGCGAGCGAGCGCTCTCTATATGTACCACCTTTTTTTAAAATTTCAATTTTTGCTCCATGGCGCAATCCATCAATAGTGGAGTACAACTATACAAAAGTATACATTTTTTAAAAGGCTAGCGTAGTGTTCATGACATATACTCCTATATATATAGCCAGTTAAATTCTCAACCTAGAACGACGTGCATGCCGTGTAGTAAACCGATCCGGAGGAAGTATAGTAAACATGAGGTGATTTTACCCAGCGATCGGCGGGGGAGCATGGCCTGTCATGCGGTCCCACGTGTCATGATGTACCAAGGCGATGCGCGTGTCCCTCTTGAGGCAGAAGCAGTACTAGTACGTGGTTTGAGATGATGTCGAACCGAAGTGTGAAATAATGGTTGCTTCATCCGTCTGGGAAGGCGCGGCATTGTGATTTGACGTCTCATTGCTCATTACTAACACTGGGCCGGTACGAGTGGGGTGCGTCCCCCTGCTGTTCTGCACTGTTATTTCGTGCTTGACACGTCGACCCGGTTGCACATGAGATGACCCCCACATCCTTTGTCAAAATAAACAACACCCCAATCAATGCATTTCAATCTTCCGTGCAACGGATGGGCACCTTACTTGATCCTACATGTGCTTAAGCTTGCCACATAGGCATAAAGTCTGACGTGGCAAGTTAATCAAGAAGAGAGAGACTAGTTTGGTGACCCAAGGAAGAAATGGTGCTAAGCGCGTGTACCTAGGTGAAAAGACAATTTTGAGTCTATAGCTAATTAAATGAAGCAAACTTAGCAACACCATTTCATTGGAAGAGGTCACTCCTTGGCAAATGCAATAAATACTAGTACTCCCTGTGTCCCATAATATAAGAACATTTTTGGCACCACACTAGTGTGAAAAACGTTCTTATATTATGGGACGGAGGGAGTACGAAGAAAGAGATAGAGAGGAGTAAAAAAATACACTTATAGCCAACCTTGTTGTAGTATGAGTGACTAAGTGATGACTATATATGACATGCCAACATCAGATAGCCTAACGCACCGTGTTAAATCTCCAAGGGTGTGACCGCGCGAGCGACGCGACGGTCGTGGTAGGCGCGACCATGATACGGGCTGCTGGCAGCCCTTGGATCTGAGATCAAACAGTCGCATGCTATGTTGCTAAAAATTTGCAGAATAACCCTCCAGGATAGGATATTCACCCATTCGTCTAGAATCACGCCATGCAACCGTTCGATCTCCGATCCAAGGGCTCTTGGAAGCCCGTATCATGGGAGAATGGAAAGCCACTACCCTGCCGTTCGCACGCTGGCAGTTCGCTCCTACTCGTCCCGGCACGTCCTTTAATACTATGGCGGTTCGCTCCTAGTCGTCCCGTCCATTCACATTACGGCAGTTCCACTAATCCTAGCCCTCCTGCCAAATCCATGGCGTCGCAAATCTCCCCGATCGGTGGTGAGTACAAGGTTAGAACCATCACCGGTGATGAGTTCGACGTCATCTACACCCGTTCTTCCGCGGCGGTGAAAGGATGCCTTTCTCGCTTCAGACGCGTGTTCGAAGACTCACATGATGAGTGGGTCGCCGGGCTAGATGTTGAGTGCACCACAGTCGTGGGACGAGAGAAGGATCTAAAGGACGAAGAGAGGAAGAAGCTTGCCGTGATCCAGGTTTGCATGCATAACTTATGCTTGGTCTACCACATATGCCATGCCGACATTGAGTGCCAGGATTTTAAGAACTTCCTCGAGGACAAAACAGTCAAATTTGTTACTGTAGACTTTAAGAACGACAAAGAAGTCCTGCGTCGGATAGGCCTCGTTGAAGGCAACCCCTTCGACCTCCAGAAGAATTGGTTGGTGCCCTCTCGTCAGCCCTCAATGCTGACCCTGGTAGGAGCCATGGTTCATCCTTCGTACCGCAAACTGGAGAAACCTCATTATACTTTTCATCGTCATGCATGGCAGCGGAATGTACTAGATATAGACCACATCCAGTATGCTGCAATGGATGGCTACCTTTGTTTCAATATCTAAAAGGGTTGGATGAAGAGCAACAGCCAAGTTGGCGGCTCAAGCAAAGAAGTATCGGCCAAGAGGAAGAGGGACAAGGACAAAGTCGAGGACGTGGACGAGGACTCCGAGTAAGGTGGTAGTGTCGTTGCTCATGGCGGTTCTAAACTTCTAATACAGTGTCTATCGGATTAGTTGCATAGTTTAATTTCAGGTGTGCTTAGTTTAATTTGAGGGTTGTGTTGTGCTGAGCCCCCAGCAGAACTATGTTATGTTTCTTCTCATTACTTTAACTCTTCAGTATGTACATACTAGTACTAGTATTTCTTTAATAGAATTTAGCACCCCAATTAAGCACGTACTAGCTTTTTTAATAGTACTATATGCATAATTTGGCGGGCGAGCGCTCTCTATATGTACCACCTTTTTTTTAAATTTCAATTTTTGCTCCATGGCGCAATCCATCAATAGTGGAGTACTACTGTACAAAAGTATACATTTTTTAAAAGGCTAGCGTAGTGTTCATCACATATACTCCTATATATATAGCCAGTTAAATTCTCAACCTAGAATGACGTGCATGCCATGTAGTAAACCGATCCGGAGGAAGTATAGTAAACATGAGGTGATTTTACCCAGCGATCGGCGGGGGAGCATGGCCTGTCCGGTCCCACGTGTCATGATGTACCAAGGCGATGCGCGTGTCCCTCTTGAGGCAGAAGCAGTACTAGTACGTGGTTTGAGATGATGTCGAACCGAAGTGTGAAATAATGGTTGCTTCATCCGTCTGGGAAGGCGCGGCATTGTGATTTGACGTCTCATTGTTCCTTACTAACACTGGGCTGGTGCGAGTGGGGTGTGTCCCCCCTGCTGCTCTGCACTGTTATTTCGTGCTTGACACGTCGACCCGGTTGCACATGAGATGACCCCCACATCCTTTGTCAAAATAAACAACACCCCGATCAATGCATTTCAATCTTCCGTGCAACGGATGGGCACCTTACTTGCTCCTACATGTGCTTAAGCTTGCCACATAGGCATAAAGTCTGATGTGGCAAGTTAATCAAGAAGAGAGAGACTAGTTTGGTGACCCAAGGAAGAAATGGTGCTAAGCGCGTGTACCTAGGTGAAAAGACAATTTTGAGTCTATAGCTAATTAAATGAAGCAAACTTAGCAACACCATTTCATTGGAAGAGGTCACTCCTTGGCAAATGCAATAAATACTAGTATTCCCTGTGTCCCATAATATAAGAACGTTTTTGGCACTACACTAGTGTCAAAAACGTTCTTATATTATGGGACAGAGGGAGTACGAAGAAAGAGATAGAGAGGAGTAAAAAAATACACTTATAGCCAACCTTGTTGTAGTATGAGTGACTAAGTAATGACTATGTATGACATGCCAACATCAGATAGCCTAACGCACCATGTTAAATCTCCAAGGGTGTGACTGCGCGAGCGACGCGACGGTCGTGGTAGGCGCGACCATGATACGGGCTGCTGGCAGCCCTTGGATCTGAGATCAAACGGTCGCATGCTACGTTGCTGAAAATTTGCAGAATAACCCTCCAGGATAGGATATTCACCCATTGGTCTAGAATCATGCCATGCAACCGTTGGATCTCCAATCCAAGGGCTCTTGGAAGCCCGTATCATGGGAGAATGGAAAGCCACTACCCTGTCGTTCGCACGCTGGCAGTTCGCTCCTACTCGTCCCCGCACGTCCTTTAATACTACGGCGGTTCGCTCCTAGTCGTCCCGTCCATTCACATTACGGCAGTTCCACTAATCCTAACCCTCCTGCCAAATCCATGGCGTCCCAAATCTCCCCGATCGGCGGTGAGTACAAGGTTAGAACCATCACCGGTGATGAGTTCGACGTCATCTACACCCGTTCTTCCGCGACGGTGAAAGGATGCCTTTCTCGCTTCAGACGCATGTTCGAAGACTCACATGATGAGTGGGTCGCCGGGCTAGATGTTGAGTACACCACAGTCGTGGGACGAGAGAAGGATCTAAAGGATGAAGAGAGGAAGAAGCTCGCCGTGATCCAGGTTTGCGTGCATGACTTATGCTTGGTCTACCACATATGCCATGCCGACATTGAGTGCCAGGATTTTAAGAACTTCCTCGAGGACAAAACAGTCAAATTTGTTACTGTAGACTTTAAGAACGACAAAGAAGTCCTGCGTCGGATAGGCCTTGTTGAAGGCAACCCCTTCGACCTCCAGAAGAATTGGCTGGTGCCCTCTCGTCAGCCCTCAATGCTGACCCTGGTAGGAGCCATGGTTCATCCTTCGTACCGCAAACTGGAGAAACCTCATTACACGTTTCATCATCATGCATGGCAGCGGAATGTACTAGATATAGACCACATCCAGTACGCTGCAATGGATGGCTACCTTTGTTTCAATATCTAAAAGGGTTGGATGAAGAGCAACCGCCAAGTTGGCGGCTCAAGCAAAGAAGTATCGGCCAAGAGGAAGAGGGACAAGGACAAAGTCGAGGACGTGGACGAGGACTCCAAGTAAGGTGGTAGTGTCGTTGCTCATGGCGGTTCTAAACTTCTAATGCAGTGTCTACTGGATTAGTTGCATAGTTTAATTTCAGGTGTGCTTAGTTTAATTTGAGGGGTGTGTTGTGCTGAGCCCCCAGCAGAACTATGTTATGTTTCTTCTCATTACTTTAACTCTTCAGTATGTACATACTAGTACTAGTATTTCTTTAATAGAATTTAGCACCCCAATTAAGCACGTACTAGCTTTTTTAATAGTACTATATGCATAATTTGGCGGGCGAGCGCTCTCTATATGTACCACCTTTTTTTAAATTTCAATTTTTGCTCCATGGCGCAATCCATCAATAGTGGAGTACTACTGTACAAAAGTATACATTTTTTAAAAGGCTAGCGTAGTGTTCATCACATATACTCCTATATATATAGCCAGTTAAATTCTCAACCTAGAACGACGTGCATGCCATGTAGTAAACCGATCCGGAGGAAGTATAGTAAACATGAGGTGATTTTACCCCAGTGATCGGCGGGGGAGCATGGCCTGTCCGGTCCCACGTGTCATGATGTACCAAGGCGATGCGCGTGTCCCTCTTGAGGCAGAAGCAGTACTAGTACGTGGTTTGAGATGATGTCGAACCGAAGTGTGAAATAATGGTTGCTTCATCCGTCTGGGAAGGCGCGGCATTGTGATTTGACGTCTCATTGCTCCTTACTAACACTGGGCTGGTACGAGTGGGGTGTGTCCCCCCTGCTGCTCTGCACTGTTATTTCGTGCTTGACACGTCGACCCGGTTGCACATGAGATGACCCCCACATCCTTTGTCAAAATAAACAACACCCCGATCAATGCATTTCAATCTTCCGTGCAACGGATGGGCACCTTACTTGCTCCTACATGTGCTTAAGCTTGCCACATAGGCATAAAGTCTGATGTGGCAAGTTAATCAAGAAGAGAGAGACTAGTTTGGTGACCCAAGGAAGAAATGGTGCTAAGCGCGTGTACCTAGGTGAAAAGACAATTTTGAGTCTATAGCTAATTAAATGAAGCAAACTTAGCAACACCATTTCATTGGAAGAGGTCACTCCTTGGCAAATGCAATAAATACTAGTATTCCCTGTGTCCCATAATATAAGAACGTTTTTGGCACTACACTAGTGTCAAAAACGTTCTTATATTATGGGACAGACGGAGTACGAAGAAAGAGATAGAGAGGAGTAAAAAAATACACTTATAGCCAACCTTGTTGTAGTATGAGTGACTAAGTAATGACTATGTATGACATGCCAACATCAGATAGCCTAACGCACCATGTTAAATCTCCAAGGGTGTGACTGCGCGAGCGACGCGACGGTCGTGGTAGGCGCGACCATGATACGGGCTGCTGGCAGCCCTTGGATCTGAGATCAAACGGTCGCATGCTACGTTGCTGAAAATTTGCAGAATAACCCTCCAGGATAGGATATTCACCCATTGGTCTAGAATCATGCCATGCAACCGTTGGATCTCCAATCCAAGGGCTCTTGGAAGCCCGTATCATGGGAGAATGGAAAGCCACTACCCTGTCGTTCGCACGCTGGCAGTTCGCTCCTACTCGTCCCCGCACGTCCTTTAATACTACGGCGGTTCGCTCCTAGTCGTCCCGTCCATTCACATTACGGCAGTTCCACTAATCCTAACCCTCCTGCCAAATCCATGGCGTCCCAAATCTCCCCGATCGGCGGTGAGTACAAGGTTAGAACCATCACCGGTGATGAGTTCGACGTCATCTACACCCGTTCTTCCGCGACGGTGAAAGGATGCCTTTCTCGCTTCAGACGCATGTTCGAAGACTCACATGATGAGTGGGTCGCCGGGCTAGATGTTGAGTACACCACAGTCGTGGGACGAGAGAAGGATCTAAAGGATGAAGAGAGGAAGAAGCTCGCCGTGATCCAGGTTTGCGTGCATGACTTATGCTTGGTCTACCACATATGCCATGCCGACATTGAGTGCCAGGATTTTAAGAACTTCCTCGAGGACAAAACAGTCAAATTTGTTACTGTAGACTTTAAGAACGACAAAGAAGTCCTGCGTCGGATAGGCCTTGTTGAAGGCAACCCCTTCGACCTCCAGAAGAATTGGCTGGTGCCCTCTCGTCAGCCCTCAATGCTGACCCTGGTAGGAGCCATGGTTCATCCTTCGTACCGCAAACTGGAGAAACCTCATTACACGTTTCATCATCATGCATGGCAGCGGAATGTACTAGATATAGACCACATCCAGTACGCTGCAATGGATGGCTACCTTTGTTTCAATATCTAAAAGGGTTGGATGAAGAGCAACCGCCAAGTTGGCGGCTCAAGCAAAGAAGTATCGGCCAAGAGGAAGAGGGACAAGGACAAAGTCGAGGACGTGGACGAGGACTCCAAGTAAGGTGGTAGTGTCGTTGCTCATGGCGGTTCTAAACTTCTAATGCAGTGTCTACTGGATTAGTTGCATAGTTTAATTTCAGGTGTGCTTAGTTTAATTTGAGGGGTGTGTTGTGCTGAGCCCCCAGCAGAACTATGTTATGTTTCTTCTCATTACTTTAACTCTTCAGTATGTACATACTAGTACTAGTATTTCTTTAATAGAATTTAGCACCCCAATTAAGCACGTACTAGCTTTTTTAATAGTACTATATGCATAATTTGGCGGGCGAGCGCTCTCTATATGTACCACCTTTTTTTTAAATTTCAATTTTTGCTCCATGGCGCAATCCATCAATAGTGGAGTACTACTGTACAAAAGTATACATTTTTTAAAAGGCTAGCGTAGTGTTCATCACATATACTCCTATATATATAGCCAGTTAAATTCTCAACCTAGAACGACGTGCATGCCATGTAGTAAACCGATCCGGAGGAAGTATAGTAAACATGAGGTGATTTTACCCAGTGATCGGCGGGGGAGCATGGCCTGTCCGGTCCCACGTGTCATGATGTACCAAGGCGATGCGCGTGTCCCTCTTGAGGCAGAAGCAGTACTAGTACGTGGTTTGAGATGATGTCGAACCGAAGTGTGAAATAATGGTTGCTTCATCCGTCTGGGAAGGCGCGGCATTGTGATTTGACGTCTCATTGCTCCTTACTAACACTGGGCTGGTACGAGTGGGGTGTGTCCCCCCTGCTGCTCTGCACTGTTATTTCGTGCTTGACACGTCGACCCGGTTGCACATGAGATGACCCCCACATCCTTTGTCAAAATAAACAACACCCCGATCAATGCATTTCAATCTTCCGTGCAACGGATGGGCACCTTACTTGCTCCTACATGTGCTTAAGCTTGCCACATAGGCATAAAGTCTGATGTGGCAAGTTAATCAAGAAGAGAGAGACTAGTTTGGTGACCCAAGGAAGAAATGGTGCTAAGCGCGTGTACCTAGGTGAAAAGACAATTTTGAGTCTATAGCTAATTAAATGAAGCAAACTTAGCAACACCATTTCATTGGAAGAGGTCACTCCTTGGCAAATGCAATAAATACTACTACTCCCTGTGTTCCATAATATAAGAACGTTTTTGGCACCACACTAGTGTCAAAAACGTTCTTATATTATGGGACGGAGGGAGTACGAAGAAAGAGATAGAGAGGAGTAAAAAAAATACACTTATAGCCAACCTTGTTGTAGTATGAGTGACTAAGTGATGACTATGTATGACATGCCAAAATCAGATAGCCTAACGCACCGTGTTAAATCTCCAAGGGTGTGACCGTGCGAGCGACGCGACGGTCGTGGTAGGCGCGACCATGATACGGGCTGCTGGCAGCCCTTGGATCTAAGATCAAACGGTCGCATGCTACGTTGCTGAAAATTTGCAGAATAACCCTCCAGGATAGGATATTCACCCATTGGTCTAGAATCACGCCATGCAACCGTTCGATCTCCGATCCAAGGGCTCTTGGAAGCCCGTATCATGGGAGAATGGAAAGCCAATACCCTGCCGTTCGCACGCTGGCAGTTCGCTCCTACTCGTCCCCACACGTCCTTTAATACTATGGCGGTTCGCTCCTAGTCGTCCCGTCCATTCACATTACGGCAGTTCCACTAATCCTAACCCTCCTGCGAAATCCATGGCGTCCCAAATCTCCCCGATCGGCGGTGAGTACAAGGTTAGAACCATCACCGGTGATGAGTTCGACGTCATCTACACCCGTTCTTCCGCGACGGTGAAAGGATGCCTTTCTCGCTTCAGACGCGTGTTCGAAGACTCACATGATGAGTGGGTCACCGGGCTAGATGTTGAGTACACCACAGTCGTGGGATGAGAGAAGGATCTAAAGGACGAAGAGAGGAAGAAGCTCGCCGTGATCCAGGTTTGCTTGCATGACTTATGCTTGGTCTACCACATATGCCATGGCGATGTTGAGTGCCAGGATTTTAAGAACTTCCTCGAGGACAAAACAGTCAAATTTGTTACTGTAGACTTTAAGAACGACAAAGAAGTCCTGCGTCAGATAGGCCTCGTTGAAGGCAACCCCTTCGACCTCCAGAAGAATTGGCTGGTGCCCTCTCGTCAGCCCTCAATGCTGACCCTGGTAGGAGCCATGGTTCATCCTTCGTACCGCAAACTGGAGAAACCTCATTACACGTTTCATCGTCATGCATGGCAGCGGAATGTACTAGATATAGACCACATCCAGTACGCTGTAATGGATGGCTACCTTTGTTTCAATATCTAAAAGGGTTGGATGAAGAGCAACAGCCAAGTTGTCGGCTCAAGCAAAGAAGTATCGGCCAAGAGGAAGAGGGACAAGGACAAAGTCGAGGACATGGACGAGGACTCCGAGTAAGGTGGTAGTGTCGTTGCTCATGGCAGTTCTAAACTTCTAATGCAGTGTCTGCCGGATTAGTTGCATAGTTTAATTTCAGGTGTGCTTAGTTTAATTTGAGGGGTGTGTTGTGCTGAGCCCCCAGCAGAACTATGTTATGTTTCTTCTCATTACTTTAACTCTTCAGTATGTACATACTAGTACTAGTATTTCTTTAATAGAATTTAGCACCCCAATTAAGCACGTACTAGCTTTTTTAATAGTACTATATGCATAATTTGGCGGGCGAGTGCTCTTTATATGTACCACCTTTTTTCAAAATTTCAATTTTTGCTCCATGGCGCAATCCATCAATAGTGGAGTACAACTGTACAAAAGTATACATTTTTTAAAAGGCTAGCGTAGTGTTCATCACATATACTCCTATATATATAGCCAGTTAAATTCTCAACCTAGAACGACGTGCATGCCATGTAGTAAACCGATCCGGAGGAAGTATAGTAAACATGAGGTGATTTTACCCAGCGATCGCCGGGGGAGCATGGCCTGTCCGGTCCCACGTGTCATGATGTACCAAGGCGATGTGCGTGTCCCTCTTGAGGCAGAAGCAGTACTAGAACGTGGTATGAGATGATGTCGAACCGAAGTGTGAAATAATGGTTGCTTCATCCGTCTGGGAAGGCGCGGCATTGTGATTTGACGTCTCATTGCTCCTTACTAACACTGGGCTGGTACGAGTGGGGTGTGTCCCCCCTGCTGCTCTGCACTGTTATTTCATGCTTGACACGTCGACCCGGTTGCACATGAGACGACCCCCACATCCTTTGTCAAAATAAACAACACCCCGATCAATGCATTTCAATCTTCCGTGCAACGGATGGGCACCTTACTTGCTCCTACATGTGCTTAAGCTTGCCACATAGGCATAAAGTCTGATGTGGCAAGTTAATCAAGAAGAGAGAGACTAGTTTGGTGACCCAAGGAAGAAATGGTGCTAAGCGCGTGTACCTAGGTGAAAAGACAATTTTGAGTCTATAGCTAATTAAATGAAGCAAACTTAGCAACACCATTTCATTGGAAGAGGTCACTCCTTGGCAAATGCAATAAATACTAGTACTCCCTGTGTCCCATAATATAAGAACGTTTTTGGCACTACACTAGTGTCAAAAACGTTCTTATATTATGGGACGGAGGGAGTACGAAGAAAGAGATAGAGAGGAGTAAAAAAAATACACTTATAGCCAACCTTGTTGTAGTATGAGTGACTAAGTGATGACTATGTATGACATGCCAACATCAGATAGCCTAACGCACCGTGTTAAATCTCCAAGGGTGTGACCGCGCGAGCGACGCGACGGTCGTGGTAGGCGCGACCATGATACGGGCTGCTGGCAGCCCTTGGATATGAGATCAAACGGTCGCATGCTATGTTGCTGAAAATTTGCAGAATAACCCTCCAGGATAGGATATTCACCCATTGGTCTAGAATCACGCCATGCAACCGTTCGATCTCCGATCCAAGGGCTCTCGGAAGCCCGTATCATGGGAGAATGGAAAGCCACTCCCCTGCCATTCGCACGCTGGCAGTTCGCTCCTACTCGTCCCCGCACGTCCTTTAATACTACGGCGGTTTGCTCCTAGTCATCCCGTCCATTCACATTACGGCAGTTCCACTAATCCTAACCCTCCTGCCAAATCCATGGCGTCCCAAATCTCCCCGATCGGCGGTGAGTACAAGGTTAGAACCATCACCGGTGATGAGTTTGACGTCATCTACACCCGTTCTTCCGCGACGGTGAAAGGATGCCTTTCTCGCTTCAGACGCATGTTCGAAGACTCACATGATGAGTGGGTCGCCGGGCTAGATGTTGAGTACACCACAGTCATGGGACGAGAGAAGGATCTAAAGTACGAAGAGAGGAAGAAGCTCGCCGTGATCTAGGTTTGCATGCATGACTTATGCTTGGTCTACCACATATGCCATGCCAATGTTGAGTGCCAGGATTTTAAGAACTTCCTCGAGGACAAAACAGTCAAATTTGTTACTGTAGACTTTAAGATCGACAAAGAAGTCCTGCGTCGGATAGGCCTCGTTGAAGGCAACCCCTTCGACCTCCAGAAGAATTGGCTGGTGCCCTCTCGTCAGCCCTCAATGCTGACCCTGGTAGGAGCCATGGTTCATCCTTCGTACCGCAAACTGGAGAAACCTCATTACACGTTTCATCGTCATGCATGGCAGCGGAATGTACTAGATATAGACCACATCCAGTACGCTGCAATGGATGGCTACCTTTGTTTCAATATCTACAAGGGTTGGATGAAGAGCAACAGCCAAGTTGGCGGTTCAAGCAAAGAAGTATCGGCCAAGAGGAAGAGGGACAAGGACAAGTCGAGGACGTGGACGAGGACTCCGAGTAAGGTGGTAGTGTCGTTGCTCACGGCGGTTCTAAACTTCTAATGCAGTGTCTACCAGATTAGTTGCATAGTTTAATTTCAAGTGTGCTTAGTTTAATTTGAGGGGAGTGTTGTGCTGAGCCCCCATCAGAACTATGTTATGTTTCTTCTCATTACTTTAACTCTTCAGTATGTACATACTAGTACTAGTATTACTTTAATATAATTTAGCACCCCAATTAAGCACGTACTAGCTTTTTTAATAGTACTATATGCATAATTTGGCGGGCGAGCGCTCTCTATATGTACCACCTTTTTTTAAAATTTCAATTTTTGCTCCATGGCGCAATCCATCAATAGTGGAGTACAACTGTACAAAAGTATACATTTTTTAAAAGGCTAGCGTAGTGTTCATCACATATACTCCTATATATATAGCCAGTTAAATTCTCAACCTAGAACGACGTGCATGCCATGTAGTAAACCGATCCGGAGGAAGTATAGTAAACATGAGGTGATTTTTCCCAGCGATCGGCGGGGGAGCATGGCCTGTCATGCGGTCCCACGTGTCATGATGTACCAAGGCGATGCGCGTGTCCCTCTTGAGGCAGAAGCAATACTAGTACGTGGTTTGAGATGATGTCGAACCGAAGTGTGAAATAATGGTTGCTTCGTCCGTCTGGGAAGGTGCGACATTGTGATTTGACGTCTCATTGCTCATTACTAACACTGGGCCGGTACGAGTGGGGTGTGTCCCCCCTGCTGCTCTGCACTGTTATTTTGTGCTTGACACGTCGACCCGGTTGCACATGAGATGACCCCCACATCCTTTGTCAAAATAAACAACACCCCGATCAATGCATTTCACTCTTCCGTGCAACGGATGGGCACCTTACTTGCTCCTACAGGTGCTTAAGCTTGCCACATAGGCATAAAGTCTGATGTGGCAAGTTAATCAAGAAGAGAGAGACTAGTTTGGTGACCCAAGGAAGAAATGGTGCTAAGCGCGTGTACCTAGGTGAAAAGACAATTTTGAGTCTATAGCTAATTAAATGAAGCAAACTTAGCAACACCATTTCATTGGAAGAGGTCACTCCTTGGCAAATGCAATAAATACTAGTACTCCCTGTGTCCCATAATATAAGAACGTTTTTGGCACTACACTAGTGTCAAAAACGTTCTTATATTATGGGACGGAGGGAGTACGAAGAAAGAGATAGAGAGGAGTAAAAAAAATACACTTATAGCCAACCTTGTTGTAGTATGAGTGATTAAGTGATGACTATGTATGACATGCCAACATCAGATAGCCTAACGCACCGTGTTAAATCTCCAAGGGTGTGACCGCGCGAGCGACGCGACGGTCGTGGTAGGCGCGACCATGATATGGGCTACTGGCAGCCCTTGGATCTGAGATCAAACGGTCGCATGCTACGTTGCTGAAAATTTGCAGAATAACCCTCCAGGATAGGATATTCACCCATTGGTCTAGAATCACGCCATGCAACCGTTCGATCTCCGATCCAAGGGCTCTTGGAAGCCCGTATCATGGGAGAATGGAAATCCACTACCCTGCCGTTCGCACGCTGGCAGTTCGCTCCTACTCGTCCCCGCACGTCCTTTAATACTACGGCGGTTCGCTCGTAGTCGTCCCGTCCATTCACATTACGGTAGTTCCACTAATCCTAACCCTCCTGCCAAATCCATGGCGTCCCAAATCTCCCCGATCAGCGGTGAGTACAAGGTTAGAACCATCACCGGTGATGAGTTCGACGTCATCTACACCCATTCTTCCGCGACGGTGAAAGGATGCCTTTCTCGCTTCAGACGCATGTTCGAAGACTCACATGATGAGTGGGTCGTCGGGCTAGATGTTGAGTACACCACAGTCGTGGGACGAGAGAAGGATCTAAAGGACGAAGAGAGGAAGAAGCTCACCGTGATCCAGGTTTGCGTGCATGACTTATGCTTGGTCTACCACATATGCCATGCCGACGTTGAGTGCCAGGATTTTAAGAACTTCATCGAGGACAAAACAGTCAAATTTGTTACTGTAGACTTTAAGAACGACAAAGAAGTCCTGCGTCAGATAGGCCTCGTTGAAGGCAACCCCTTCGACCTCCAGAAGAATTGGCTGGTGCCCTCTCGTCAGCCCTCAATGCTGACCCTGGTAGGAGCCATGGTTCATCCTTCATACCGCAAACTGGAGAAACCTCATTACACGTTTCATCATCATGCATGGCAGCGAAATGTACTAGATATAGACCACATCTAGTACGCTGCAATGGATGGCTACCTTTGTTTCAATATCTACAAGGGTTGGATGAAGAGCAACAGCCAAGTTGGTGGTTCAAGCAAAGAAGTATCGGCCAAGAGGAAGAGGGACAAGGACAAAGTCGAGGACATGGACAAGGACTCCTAGTAATGTGGTAGTGTCGTTGCTCATGGCGGTTCTAAACTTCTAATGCAGTGTCTACAGGATTAGTTGCATAGTTTAATTTCAGGTGTCCTTAGATTAATTTGAGGGGTGTGTTGTGCTGAGCCCCCAGTAGAACTATGTTATGTTTCTTCTCATTACTTTAACTCTTCAGTATGTACATACTAGTACTAGTATTTCTTTAATACAATTTAGCACCCCAATTAAGCACGTACTAGCTTTTTTTAATAGTACTATATGCATAATTTGGCGGGCGAGCGCTCTCTATATGTACCACCTTTTTTTAAAATTTCAATTTTTGCTCCATGGCGCAATCCATCAATAGTGGAGTACTACTGTACAAAAGTATACATTTTTTAAAAGGCTAGCGTAGTGTTCATCACATATACTCCTATATATATAGCCAGTTAAATTCTCAACCTAGAACGACGTGCATGCCATGTAGTAAACCGATCCGGAGGAAGTATAGTAAACATGAGGTGATTTTACCCAGCGATCGGCTGGGGAGCATGGCCTGTCCGGTCCCACGTGTCATGATGTACCAAGGCGATGCGCGTGTCCCTCTTGAGGCAGAAGCAGTACTAGTACGTGGTTTGAGATGATGTCGAACCGAAGGGTGAAATAATGGTTGCTTCATCCGTCTGGGAAGGCGCGGCATTGTGATTTGACGTCTCATTGCTCCTTACTATCACTGGCCCGGTACGAGTGGGGTGTGTCCCTCCTGTTGCTCTGCACTGTTATTTCGTGCTTGACACGTCGACCCGGTTGCACATGAGATGAGCCCCACATCCTTTGTCAAAATAAACAACACCCCGATCAATGCATTTCACTCTTCCGTGCAACGGACGGGCACCTTACTTGCTCCTACATGTGCTTAAGCTTGCCACATAGGCATAAAGTCTGATGTGGCAAGTTAATCAAGAAGAGAGAGACTAGTTTGGTGACCCAAGGAAGAAATGGTGCTAAGCGCGTGTACCTAGGTGAAAAGACAATTTTGAATCTATAGCTAATTAAATGAAGCAAACTTAGCAACACCATTTCATTGGAAGAGGTCACTCCTTGGCAAATGCAATAAATACTAGTACTCCCTGTGTCCCATAATATAAGAACGTTTTTGGCACTACACTAGTGTCAAAAACGTTCTTATATTATGGGACGGAGGGAGTACGAAGAAAGAGATAGAGAGGAGTAAAAAAATACACTTATAGCCAACCTTGTTGTAGTATGAGTGACTAAGTGATGACTATGTATGACATGCCAACATCAGATAGCCTAACGCACCGTGTTAAATCTCCAAGGGAGTGACCGCGCGAGCGACGCGACGGTCGTGGTAGGCGCGACCATGATACGGGCTGCTGGCAGCCCTTGGATCTGAGATCAAACGGTCGCATGCTACGTTGCTGAAAATTTGCAGAATAACCCTCCAGGATAGGATATTCACCCATTGGTCTAGAATCACGCCATGCAACCGTTCGATCTCCGATCCAAGGGCTCTCGGAAGCCCGTATCATGGGAGAATGGAAAGCCACTACCCTGCCGTTCGCACGCTGGCAGTTCGCTCCTACTCGTCCCCGCACGTCCTTTAATACTACGGCGGTTCGCTCCTAGTCGTCCCGTCCATTCACATTACGGCAGTTCCACTAATCCTAACCCTCCTGCCAAATCCATGGCGTCCCAAATCTCCCCGATCGGCGGTGAGTACAAGGTTAGAACCATCACCGGTGATGAGTTCGACGTCATCTACACCCGTTCTTTCCGCGACGGTGAAAGGATGCCTTTCTCGCTTCAGACGCATGTTCGAAGACTCACATGATGAGTGGGTCGCCGGGCTAGATGTTGAGTACACCATAGTCGTGGGACGAGAGAAGGATCTAAAGGACGAAGAGAGGAAGAAGCTCGCCGTGATCCAGGTTTGCGTGCATGACTTATGCTTGGTCTACCACATATGCCATGCCGACGTTGAGTGCCAGGATTTTAAGGACTTCCTCGAGAGCAAAATAGTCAAATTTGTTACTGTAGACTTTAAGAACCACAAAGAAGTCCTGCGTCGGATAGGCCTCGTTGAAGGCAACCCCTTCGACCTCCAGAAGAATTGGCTGGTGCCCTCTCGTCAGCCCTCAATGCTGACCCTGGTAGGAGCCATGGTTCATCCTTCGTACCGCAAACTGGAGAAACCTCATTACACGTTTCATCGTCATGCATGGCAGCGGAATGTACTAGATATAGACCACATCCAGTACGCTGCAATGGATGGCTACCTTTGTTTCAATATCTACAAGGGTTGGATGAAGAGCAACAGCCAAGTTGGCGGTTCAAGCAAAGAAGTATCGGCCAAGAGGAAGAGGGACAAGGACAAAGTCGAGGACGTGGACGAGGACTCCGAGTAAGGTGGCAGTGTCGTTGCTCATGGCGGTTCTAAACTTCTAATGCAGTGTCTACTGGATTAGTTGCATAGTTTAATTTCAGGTGTGCTTAGTTTAATTTGAGGGGTGTGTTGTGCTGAGCCCCCAGCAGAACTATGTTATGTTTCTTCTCATTACTTTAACTCTTCAGTATGTACATACTAGTACTAGTATTTCTTTAATAGAATTTAGCACCCCAATTAAGCACGTACTAGCTTTTTTAATAGTACTATATGCATAATTTGGCGGGCGAGCGCTCTCTATATGTACCACCTTTTTTTCAAATTTCAATTTTTGCTCCATGGCGCTATCCATCAATAGTGGAGTACTACTGTACAAAAGTATACATTTTTTAAAAGGCTAGCGTAGTGTTCATCACATATACTCCTATATATATAGCCAGTTAAATTCTCAACCTAGAACGACGTGCATGCCATGTAGTAAACCGATCCGGGGGAAGTATAGTAAACATGATGTGATTTTACCCAGCGATCGGTGGGGGAGCATGGCCTGTCATGCGGTCCCACGTGTCATGATGTACCAAGGCGATGCGCGTGTCCCTCTTGAGGCAGAAGCAGTACTAGTACGTGGTTTGAGATGATGTCGAACCGAAGTGTGAAATAATGGTTGCTTCATCCGTATGGGAAGGCGCGGCATTGTGATTTGACGTCTCATTGCTCCTTACTAACACTAGGCTGGTACGAGTGGGGTGTGTCCCCCCTGCTGCTCTGCACTGTTATTTCGTGCTTGACACGTCGACCCGGTTGCACATGAGATGACCCCCACACCCTTTGTCAAAATAAACAACACCCCGATCAATGCATTTCAATCTTCCGTGCAACAGATGGGCACCTTACTTGCTCCTACATGTGCTTAAGCTTGCCACATAGGCATAAAGTCTGATGTGGCAAGTTAATCAAGAAGAGAGAGACTAGTTTGGTGACCCAAGGAAGAAATGGTGCTAAAAGCGCGTGTACCTAGGTGAAAAGACAATTTTGAGTCTATAGCTAATTAAATGAAGCAAACTTAGCAACACCATTTCATTGGAAGAGGTCACTCCTTGGCAAATGCAATAAATACTGGTACTCCCTGTGTCCCATAATATAAGAACGTTTTTGGCACTACACTAGTGTCAAAAACTTCTTATATTATGGGACGGAGGGAGTACGAAGAAAGAGATAGAGAGGAGTAAAAAAATACACTTATAGCCAACCTTGTTGTAGTATGAGTGACTAAGTGATGACTATGTATGACATGCCAACATCAGATAGCCTAATGCACCGTGTTAAATCTCCAAGGGTGTGACCGCGCGAGCGACGCGACGGTCGTGGTAGGCGCGACCATGATACGGGCTGCTGGCAGCCCTTGGATCTGAGATCAAACGGTCGCATGCTAAGTTGCTGAAAATTTGCAGAATAACCCTCCAGGATAGGATATTCACCCATTGGTCTAGAATCACGCCATGCAACCGTTCGATCTCCGATCCAAGGGCTCTCGAAGCCCGTATCATGGGAGAATGGAAAGCCACTATCCTGCCGTTCGCACGCTGGCAGTTCGCTCCTACTCGTCCCCGCACATCCTTTAATACTACGGCGGTTCTCTCCTAGTCGTCTCGTCCATTCACATTACGGCAGTTCCACTAATCCTAACCCTCCTGCCAAATCCATGGCGTCCCAAATCTCCCCGATCGGCGGTGAGTACAAGGTTAGAACCATCACCGGTGATGAGTTCGACGTCATCTACACCCGTTCTTCCGCGACGGTGAAAGGATGCCTTTCTCGCTTCAGACGCATGTTCGAAGACTCACATGATGAGTGGGTCGCCGGGCTAGATGTTGAGTACACCACAGTCGTGGGTCGAGAGAAGGATCTAAAGGACAAAGAGAGGAAGAAGCTCGCCGTGATCCAGGTTTGCGTGCATGACTTATGCTTGGTCTACCACATATGCCATGCCGATGTTGAGTGCCAGGATTTTAAGGACTTCCTCGAGAGCAACCTAGTCAAATTCGTTACTGTAGACTTTGGTAACAACAAAAAAGTCCTGCCTTGGATAGGCCTCGTTGTAGGCAACACCTTCGACCTCCAAAAGAATCGGCTGGTGTCCTCTCTTTAGCCTTCAATGCTGACCCTGGCAGGAGCCATGGTTCATCCTTCGCACGTTAAACTGGAGAAACCTCCATACACGTTTCATCGTCATGCATGGCAGCGGAATGTAATAGATATAGACCACATCCAGTACGTTGCAGTGGATGGCTACCTTTGTTTCAATATCTACAAGGGTTGGATGAAGAGCAACAGCCAAGTTGGCGGTTCAAGCAAAGAAGTATCGGCCAAGAGGAAGAGGGACAAGGACGAAGTCGAGGACGTGGACGAGGACTCCGAGTAAGGTGGCAGTGTCGTTGCTCATGGTGGTTCTAATGCAGTGTCTATCGGAATAGTTGCAAAGTTTATTTTCAGGTGTGCTTAATTTAATTTGATGGGTGTGTTGTGCTGAGCCCCCAGCAGAACTATGTTATGTTTCTTCTTGTTACTTTAACTCTTCAGTAAGTACATACTAGTATTTCTTACATTTCATCTTTTAGTTGGTATAGTACTACCACTCCTTTATTTACATTATATACGTACAATATATATGGCCAACATCATATAGCCAGTAGTTTAGTTGTCAAAGAATTTCATGGTGCTTAGTTTTGTCAAAGAATTCCAGGGTGCTTAGTTTTATTTGAGGGGTGGGTTGTGCTGGACACCATTATTGTGACTAGCCTTTTTAATAGTACTATATGCATAATTTGGCGACGAGCGCTCTCTATATGTACCACCTTTTTTTTAATTTCAAGTTTTAGTCCATGGCGCAATCCATCGATACTACTGTTGTACAAAAGTATACATTTTTTAAAGGCTAGAGGGCGGGGCAGTCTAGCTTGTCGGTTTCACGAGAGGCGAGGGCCTTTGTGATTTGATGGCTCATTACTGCTGGAAGGTGGGGCCTTGTGATTTGACTACTCGTATAAATGTGCCGACGACCTGATCGAGGAGGAGCAAAGAATCGTGTGGTATACTCAAGTTTTACACTGGAGTAGTACTGCGACGGAGGAGCACGAAACACGGCAGCCCAGTGCCATATGGCGATAAAAATGATCTAATTTGCTAGTCATCTCATTGTTAGCATTGTTCTATTCATTCCCTCAAAAACAAAAAACCATTGTTCTATTCATGCCTCGAGAGAACGTGACACGTGCGGCGAAACACCCGAAGCAAAAGATGAAACACAGCAACAAAAGAAGAAGGAAGATTATCACCCCAAATGATCTAATTCGCCACGAAGTCGTAACTGCTTCTTCATCGCCTCCACGACGTCCATCTCCTTGCGTGTCTCCTCCGCCATCTTCTTCATTCTGTCCATGACGCGGGATTTCTCGATGCGAGCCTTCATCATATGTTCCACGACCGCATTACGTACCTTGACAGCAGCCGGGAGCTCGATGCGGAGCTTCGCCAACTCCTCCTTTTGTTCCATGACGAGGGCCTGCAGCATCTTCATCGAGGAACTACTATTCTCATGTAGCTTCTTCTAGCCGGTGTTCTTCTCCTTCAATAGGTCGATCTCGTGGCAGAGCTTCGCCTTGTCCTCCTGAAGTCGCAGGATTTCGCCGGTCGCCTTCTTCTCCGAGGCAATGCTCTTATTCAGCAGCATCACCAAGCCGGCGGTCAACTCCCCCTGCTGATTGAGCTCAGCGGGCATGTCATCGAGGCTCTCCTTCAGCAACTCCGTCAAGCCTTGGATGAACTCCTTCTGCTTATTGAGGTGCTTATTGAGCTGATCGGGCATGCCGTCGAGGAATAACGACTCTAGCTCCGCCGGCTCGGCATGTTCGCCTCCGCGGCTAGGGCGCTCCTGCGAGCCATCGCCTGCCCGTGAGAGATCTTTTGAGGTCTCTGCGTGGCGGCGAGACCTCTCTTTTTTTGCAGCCTTGGTTGTCGCTCCCTTGTTACGAGTAGTTCTCGACCTAGACCTCTGTTCACCGGCCATGGTAACGATGGACGAAGAAGAAGCACTTATGAGGAGGAAAGGTAGAGTAATTGTCGGTTAGGTAGTTCCCCTTTTTATAACCTAAGTACTAGCACTAGTAGACTAATACCTGCATAGTGGGAACACGTTCAGGTTTGGTACGTAGTACTAGTAGGTGTGAGCAGGCTTTCGAATGTGATGGGAACAAGGTAAAGATTAATTGATGGTTTTGGTTTCGAGGCCCGAAACGGCTCCCGATGAGTTTAGTGGAACATAAATTTCAAGTAGACTACACTGCTCAAATACGTAAATATTATGTTACTATCAAAAATTGGCACAAAATACAAAGCAGACCAATGGAAGTACTTCTAGCAACCCACGATTTAACTACTCATATGCACGTAGTGGAGTAATAATGTCTTTCTTCCGCCCTCACGTTCACTCAATTTGCATGCGCTGTATTAATTGACCATCAATGAAGTGAACGACTTTACACGCGTCAAATTATCACATGGGGTTGATCTTGGTACAAAATTGCGTCCGCCCGTGTACCCGTGTGTGCATGCGAGGGAATGAGTGCGTGCGTGGCGTGCGTGCACATCTTTGCTTCGTGCATGTACCGCCAGTATGGCTCAGGGAGGACGAGTACATTCTTCTGGAACCAGCAGCACGTCACTATGATCAATCCACGCAAGGAGGTCGCGACAATGCCTCCACATGTGCCATGTGGCTTCATGAACTGTAAGAGAGACACTGTGTAGCGTGCCATTGGTATTCTAATTTACGTGTTTTGCACATACTCGAAGTACTAGTAATTTACACGTGCATTGCACGCATCAGATTTCGCAACCAAATTATGAATAAATACCACACTATAGCATGTAAGCTCTTAGTCATATATGCATGATGTAGCCCTTCGTTTAATTCTTATAGTTCATCTCTTTCAAAATCAAATTAGTTTTTATAAAAAAGCTAAGAACGTGTGAATAGGAAAAACATGAGATTATAGTGGAATATTGTATTGAATCCTACAGGATTGTACGAGTGTTTGATTGTGCATAGAAAAAACGCAGAATTCTTTCAAAGAGGTTTGAGTGGATGGGATGTTTCCTATGAAATCTAGTGCAAATGAATCATATGGAAAAATTCCTATGGTTTACAATCCTATGAATCAAACAACCAAGATAGGAAAAATTCCTAATGATTCGAATCCTCCAAAATTCCTTTGAGAATCATTTGAATCAAAGAATCCCTTAATCTATTTTAGGATTCATGGAATTGTGCGTTGTAAAGCATAAAGTAAAAACAAATAACGGCAATTCAACTAGAAAAAAAGTTTGGGCAGTTATGATACGGAAGATTCTAGAACAAAAGAGAACCACTGTTGTTTTGAGGTTTGTGCATTATGCTTAAGTTCAACCATGGAGTCTGCTAGATTGTACATGTGGCAAAATCCGGTGGGGGCTAGAAGATGGTGCGAGGGCCGAGTGGAGGGAGACTATGAAGGAATGCACAAGTGCGAGATCGATATTTAGAGAGAGGGGGCGAACACCTGAGCTGTTGCACGCAGTGGCGGAGCCATGAAAAATAAATGAGCTAGGGGGCCAAGCATTGCTAATCCTTTACGAGGAGGGTCAATTCATGAAATTAAACATTTTTTAGCAGCAATTGCCTAATGGTCACATTCATATTAGCCTCGATATATAGTGATGTTAGGGGGGGCCTTACTGCCCCTGTCTTCGCCATTGTGCACGCATCTGAGAGATGAAGCGGAAGGCATGGATGATGAGAGGGGGACGTTGGATATATAATTAATGTGGGTGTATTAGCTATTTATGTTAAATTTGAGCACTATTGGCCGTTGGATATCATCTATATTCCACCAGATTTCGCCACATGTATAATCTAGAAGACTCCATTGTTGAACTTAAGCATAATGCACAAACATCAAAACACAAGCACTTCTTATTTGTTCTAGAATCTTCCATATCATAATTGCCCAAATGTTTTTCTACATGATTTGCCATTATTTGTTTTTACTTTATGTCTTACAACGCACAATTCCATGAATCTTAAAATAGATTAGCTTTCTTATAAAAACTAGATGATTTTGAATGAAATGAACTATAAGAATTAAACGAACATCTACATCATGCATATATGACTCAAAGCTTGCATGCTATAATGTGGTATTTATTCATAATTTGGTTGCCAAATCTCATGCGTGCAATGCACGTGTACCTTACTCTAGTCTAAATGGTGTTTGTGTGTGTGTTATGCGTGTTGAGGTGCAAATTGTCTTTTTTTTTGGGTACACGTTAAGCTTGTTCTTCCGAAATTTCAAGCCGCGCCTTGTTATGCCAAAAATTGAAGCTAGCGTCTCTGTCTATCGTGCTGCGAAACTCCCGCCTCTTCAACCTGCACCTTGTTAGCCCGAAATATTTAAGATATATCTTTGTCTCGTTGTGCTCCGACAACTCCCTCCATCTCAACCCGCGCCTTGCTATTCCGAAATTACAACGCGCGCGAAAACTCCCACCTCCTGTGAAATCCCGACATGTGAAATGCCCGTGGTACCCCTAAACTGAAAGAACCGCCTCAAATCGATGGGGGTACTTTCGTAACTTACCCCACATTTCGGACAAGCGCGTCTCTAAGCCATGGTTCCCCACTGCCATCCCATCCGCCCACCCATTCGTACCCCGAGGCCGCAAAAACCCACGACGAAACCCCACACCTTGCTCCGCCCGCCACCCAGCCGGAGCTTCTTCCCCGACGACGTCGTCCACAGCAACACCTCGACGTCCCTCATCCACCGTACCGGATGAGGATCCATCATCGATCTCATCGTCCCGCCGGTTCAGTCACCCCGTCCTCCACCTCCAAGGAGCTGCCCCGACGTTCCCCTCGTCTTTCGTGCCACCTCCATTCCCACACCATCGTCTTCACCTACACCACCGGAAGAGCATCATCATCACCGTTTCCTCGGATGAAGTTGTGGCCTAATCGGTGCCACCAAAGAGGTTGTACACTAATTGCCGCATTTTCTTCTTGATTCGATCTCACGGTGCTGCCGGCGCTCGGTCCCGAGCCGACACGGTGCGGCTCCATCCACGGCGGCGTCGCCGGCCACTTCCTCCACGGCGTCGCTCCCTCGGCAGCGACGTCCATATCAGTAGGAGCTGCTGCTGCTTTAGCTCTCGCTCACGCTGCTGCTCTGCTCTTGCTCTCGGTCCCCTGCCTGGTCTGCTCTTGCTATTGCTCTTGCTCGCGCTGCTACTCTCGCTCTTGCTCTTGCTTGCGATGCTGCTCCGATTTGGCTACACTTCAGTCGACTGAATCGACTTTCGGGTCAGTCGATTTCCAAGGGGTGGGCTCGCTGGGGTGAAGGAAGAACCAGCCACAGCGGGGAGGGGGGCTCGCCGAAGAGGTACCCCACTATCTATCTTAGGGTTCAGGATGGGGGCGGTGGTCACCGACGGTGGCGGGTCGTTGGTGGGGCGGTGGCGTGGGGATCGCCGGAGAAAAAGCTCGGCATGGGGGGGCCTAGACGGATGGTCGGGGCGGCGGTGGACCGACGGTGGGGAGTGATTTCGGGGCAGGCGGGGCGGTGCACCGCCGACCGCGGGCGGCGGGGGGCTGCTGTTTGGCCGGTGGTGGCTGGCAGCTCAGGGGGGTTGGAGGTTGAAGATGAACCGCATGCCCTTGATTTCGTATCCAACGGCTGCAAAATCGACTGACCAGAGATGAAAAAGTCAGTCGACCGACGTGTAGCCTCACCTTGCTAGTGCGTTCAGTTTCGACAGCAAAATTCAGTTTCGACAGTTAGGTTCAGTTTCGATAGTTAAGTTCAGTTTCGACAGTTAAGTTTAGAGATGAGCGGCTGATGTATTTTACATCTAGCACTTTGTGGTTATGTATTTTACTTCATGTATTGGAGATGCTATTAGAATTCCACTCACACTAACATTGTTCGTTGTCTCTCTTGTCCTGCTTCAGCCTCTGCGTCGTACAACTCACCAGAGCCGCTCCAACGACGAAACCCTCCATCACAGCGGAGCAGTACCTCGGGCTCCATCTCCAGACGCCTAAGATCTTCTTCCCCTCCTCCAACAGCAAAGTCAGCCGGAGCATCCTCACCGGCCAACCCAATCACGCTGAGATCAACATGGCTTCGCCAAAGAGGTTGTACACTTGTTGCATCTCTTTTTTACTCTACATGTTATATATATTGTCCACTGAGCACTCGTAGTAACGGGAACTACGATTATTTTATCCTACTATATGACAAGCAGTGAGGTACCAGGCAACTTAGCTATCCGTGATGGACTCTCTTGAACGCCATCATTATTTATCTCTGCGCGTTTGAGCTGTGCATTTGTCGATGGGCCTGGGAGTTGAGCTAGTATGGCAGTGGTCTGCGTCCAAAGTAATAGAAGTAGCACAAAAACATTTTTTTAGTGTAGGATTTTCCTTGCTCAAGCCTGCCTACTAGAATCGCCAGTGCTTGAAAGGAAAAGTGAATGAAAAATATAGGAATTGGAAAGTTTCCTATGGTACTACTTTTCATGAATTTGGTGCAAAGGAATGGAGCAAAGGAAAACTGTAGGATTTGTTCCTTTAGTGTCTCCTTGAAAGAAAACCCGTAGGAATTCTATTCCACTTCTCCTCCTTTTCATATTCCTATTCATCAAGCGCAAGACTAAGAGATAGTAGCATAATAGCATTATAACCGTACATTTTCTTGTGGTTTGACTTAATCTCACCATGCTTTTTTGCATCCTGTGATCTTCCAATTGTTGTGAATCAAACACCCAGATTGGCAGAAATCCTGTGTTTTTAAATTCTCTGTTTTGCATGTGCATTCCTATCCTATTCCTGTCTATTTCCTATCCCTGCATTGTTAGAATCCTCAAATTCAAACAAGCCCTTACTCAATTACTTCTGTTACAGAGATGTGTCAAAGAAAACCTTGTGTGGTTTGTCCTGCTCCTGCGGCGTTGTGTTCTACCCCAGCTCAGCTGCTCCAACGATGGAAGGGTTCACCACAGCAGGGATCCGCTCTCCAGACTGTCTTTCGCCGCCTCAGATCTTCTTCCCCGCCGCCGGCAGCCACGACAACTGCATTACCATCATCAACTGAGCAGATGACATTGAGGACTACACGGGTCCGCAAGAGAGGTCGCACTCTTCCGTGTCTGCTTACGTTATGCGTCGCTTAATATGATGACATGCTACATTATCATCGTGTTCACCTATTAGACTCTGAGTCAGGTCCAAACTAAGGCTGAAACTTGAGTTTTTAAATGGTTGTGGGGTACATATTGGGGCAGCAATCCGTACTATCTGTCTACTATCTGGTTAATCTCCGGTGTCTACTATGAGTTTCATGTTGGGTGCAAACAAACATTAAAGGAGCCATTATCTGTATTTTTTAACTAAAGCTATTATCTGCATGCTATCATTGGTTTTGGGTCTATCCACAGTTTGCTACCATCACTCTGGATTTGTGCATGCACTCCTTACATAATATCACTATGTTTTATTCCTATGCATGCCAGTTATTGTACACAATGGAACTGATCATGTAGAGCAAAAGAGACGAGCCTTGCATGGCAATAAAATTTCGTGCAGACGTTGTTCCATGGTGGGTGCAAAGGCAGCCCCCCCCCCCTCCACCCATTTCGGATCGTAATACAGAGGAAGATAACTGTTCTGAGGGGGATTCAGAAGGAGAAGACCACTCCTATTTACCCCATGAGGTCTTCGCTCTAACTTGGCATGCTGATGCATATGGTGCCTTGCATTCCTTACTGTATACATTAAAGATGTCATCTACTTAGTTTAGACATGCTTTGTGTCAATGCCATCTGTTTTGTTTCTTTATCGTATATGTGAATCATGCAATGCCATCTTGTCTAGCCAGGCATCATATATGTGAATTTTGCAATGCCACCCTGGTTAGCAAGTCATCTTATATGTGAATTATATCATGCCATCATTTTTTTATTATGTGTTAAATTTGTCAACAATTTTAGTGCATTCAATTACTCTTCATGTGCATCAGCCATTCGGCACGGTCATGGAAAAATCTGGAGTGGAAACAAGGTCTTCAGAGCAGACAATGCTATCTGACGAAGCGCATGTCTTGCTAGTTATCGATAGCTCCTCAGAGGAGGATTCAGAGACAGATGACCAGTCATATTTCCCCCCTGAGGTGCATGCCCTAACTTGGCAGGGTTATGTTACTCATATCGTGCGTATGGTATGTTGCATTGCTATGTCATTTGCTTAGTTTAGACGAGCTTTGTGTCAATGCCACCCTATTTAGTGTCTAATTACCATATACGTGAATTATGCAATGCCATCTTGTTGCAAGACATTATATATGTGAATTATGCAATGTTATCTTGTTGCAAGGCATCATGTATGTGAATTATGCAATGCCATGCTGTTTAGGCAAGCATCATATATGTGAATTATATCATGCCGTCCTTTTTTTGTAGTTCTCATTGCTTTTGTTGACAATGTTTGTATATTCAACTACTCTTCCTGTGCATCAGCCATTTGAATTGGTGATGGAGAAATCTGGAGTGAAAACAAGGCCTTCAGAGCAGACAATGCTACCTGCTGAAGCAGATATCTTGCTGGTTACAGATAGCTCTTCAGAGGAGGATTCAGAGGCAGATGACCAGTCCTATTATCCCCCTGAGGTGTATGCTCAAACTTGGCAGGGTTATATTACTCATATAATGCATATGTTGTATTGCAATGCTTATTTTTTACATCATATACACAATATTGAATGACATCTCCTTAGTTGACACATCATATATGTAATTGCCCTCTGCTCACTTCCTTAGTATATAAATCATATATTTGAATTATGTCATGCCATGATGTTTACATAGACAACATGTATCTGAATTATGGCATGCCAACCCATTTTCTAAAGACATAATATAGTTATATCATCTCATCCTGTTTACATAGTCATCATATTTTAAATTATGTCATTCTATCCGTGAATTATATCATGCCATCATGTTTCCATCGACGGCATGTTTGTGATTTATGGCATGCCAACCACTTTAATAGACACATCGTATAGTTATATCATGTCATCCTGTTTACATAGTCATCATATTTTGAAGTATGTCATTCTATCCTGTTTAGTTAGCCATCATACATGTGAAATTGTGTCACGCTATCCTGTTTAATTAGCCATCATATATGTGAAATTATGTCCTGCTATTCTGTTTTCTTAGACAACATAAATGTGAATTATTTCATGCCTTGTTTTCTTCCCTACTATCCATTGCACCTGTCTATCTTACAATGTCTGTACATTCAATTACTTTTCTTGTTTATCATCCATTTCAATTGGAGGGAGTGATGGCAATATCTGTGGGAGTAAAAACACGGTCTTCAGAAAAGATCGTGCTACCTGTCGATGCAGGTAGAACCACGGTAGTACTTGCCCAAGAATCAGCCCCACCACACATAACCCACACTCATGCAGATTGTACCCCTACCCAGTTGGACAGAGAACCAGCTACACCCCATCTAACCCCAACCCCAGCAGATAGACACCCAGTTCCCGTTGACACAACACCGTCTCCACCACAGAGCACCCAAACACGAGCAGTTAGTAAGGCAACTACAGTGCCCAAATCACGAGGACCACCACTCCGAACCCGAAGTCAACGCTTAAAGCAGAAAAAGAATTGTTCTCAGGTTAGGTTCCGTAGCTATGGTTCATACTACTTTGCTCTTGCATCACTGTATTTACTGATACCAACCAATTTCAAATTTGAAGGATGCAATTGAAACTCCGATGGCGCAATAGGTATGTTTTAAACCTGTTTCTTCGACGTGTTTGGCTGTTTGCTGTTGTAACTTGCTCTATGTTGATTTCAGTTTCAATTGAATAAACAGTTATGTTCTCATGCCATGCACATTACAAGTGTTGTTATTGCTATGTAGTTTCCCACACTTATATTCTGTCTATGCTGCTTTGTCTTAAATAGATATGATTCGAACTGTATCTATCTTGATTTGGCAACATAAACTAGAATTATATAGACTATACAGTGACCATACTACATAGATATATATTTGTTTCATGCTATTATCCTGTCCACCTTACTACTGAACTTGTTTACCAAAATGAGTTTCATATACTACATTGTAAACCAGAGATGTGTTTGTTTGTTTCCATTTTAGAATGCGGATAAAATATTGGAGAAGAGTACCCTGTTATGCAATGGTAAAGGAAGTAATGCAGATAAGGTTCAAGATAGTGAGACATCCCTGTTGGTCTCCAAGAAAGCTGATACAAACTATATTGAGGACACTGAGACAACCCCAAAGTCCTGTCTTGATGTAGTGTTCGAGTTACTGGCTACCACTACTGGCACCAGCTCTTCGAACTCGTTGCCTGAATCAGTTCAGCTTCTTGAGTCTCAACTTCAAGTTGAAAGACATCGATCAGATGTTATGCGACAGGAAGCCGAAGGACTGAGGAAGTTCTTGCAGAATTCAGATGCATACTTTCTGGTGCAACAGCACGCGCTGGAGGACTTAAGCGCCAAACAAGATAAAGTTAATAAGCTTGCTAAGCATCTTGCCAGCATTATGGGTACCCAGGATATTGTTTCTTGAGCTCTTCTAAAGTGGTTTCAGTTCTGGACTTGTTTTGCTGCGGCGTTTATAATGCTGTTGTGTTCCCTATATTTGCACTGGTGGCGAACTTTGATGCCCAGTGGATGTAATATGTGTAATAGCCGTGATAGCCTAGTGTAAGTTGCTTGCTTATTTATTTCCTTGTTGTCTTGTTTATTTGTTTGCTTGTAGTTAGTGCAGTTCTTTTTCTGCAGTTTGCTAGTGGCTGCAACAACCTATTTTTTAAAACTAGGCCACAATAACCATGGGCTAATATTTACTGTAGTGGCACTGCACCTACGGGCCGTAGAAATAGTGGGCCTTCTATGGGCCATATAAACAGTAGGCTTTCCACGGGCCGTAGAAACAATGGGCCTTCTACGGGCCGCAGAAATAATGGGCCTTCTACGGGCCGTATCATCAATGGGCCTTATACGGGCAGTGATCGATTGGCCAAACATCGGCCAATAACAGGCCGCATTATGGTCATAAACGGCCTAGAGTTGGAATCATCCGTTCATGGGCCGACCATAATGGGGCATCGTTAATAGGCCGTATTTCATGACGCTATGAAAACGGCCCAACGTGTTAACGGACCACAAACGGGCCGACTGTAACCACGGGCTGAATTTGGCCCATAAGCAGAAAATGACAGTAACGGGCCGTAAGTAAACGAATGCTGGAAATGAGCCCAAGAATAAATGGGCTCTGAGAAGGCCGAAAGATAACATGGGCTGGAAACGACCCAACGGAATAACGGGCCCTTAATGGGTATAAAGTGATACACTGTTCATTACAGGCCAGTTTCACCACGGGCCGTTAATGGTTGTAAAGTAATACAATGTTCATTACGGGCCAGTTTCACCACGGGCCGTTAATGGGTGTAAAGTAATACACTGTTCATTACAGGCCAGTTTCTCCACGGGCCGTTAATAGGCCAAGAGTTAGATAGGGCCTCATATGGGCCGAAAGACGTCATGGGCCATACATGGGCCAAAATAGAAAACGGGCTGGATTCATATTGGGTGGCCCAGATGATGCTACTGGGCCTAATTCAGATAGGGCGTAACGGGCCTTGGGTTAGCGGGTTGTAAATGGGCTATATGTGAACAGGCCGTTAACACGCTTTACATGGGCCGGCCCGCCACCTTTTGACCAATTCAAATGGGCCGGACTTTTCACAGGAATGGACCTCTGTTGGGCCGTGCCACGTGTCCACGTATCATAGGCGCCTTCTGTCCAATGAGTGGATGACATCTGTCCCAACGGTGAGCCGACACGTGTCCCCTCCAGCCAATGATGATTTTACATGTGGAAAATCCCCATTGGTCGGGGCTGTTAACGGGTTATCGGATCCAAAACCCGACCCGATAGCTTAACGGCATTCCGTTATGGTGGATGCCACATGTCGATCACCCTTGATGAAAGCACTTCTGTGACGCGTGATTTATCGTCATGGAAGTGGACACTTCCGTGATGATAATTTCGGTAATGTCATGGAACACTTCTACGACAGCACAGGTATGACTATCTTGATTCTGTCATAAATTTGTCATGGATGTACATGCATGACAAAAAACGCGACCTACTATGACAAACATGTATCATCACGGAAGTGTATTTTTTTTGTAGTGTGAGGCACCGCCACTGAATCTACGCACTGAGCTACAAGATTGCGGGGAGAAGAAACAAGGCCGAGCGCGACAATCTGCGAAGAGTGAGCTATTCTGACAATGGGCGACCACTAGGCCTGGTGGATATCAAGGCGGCATGGGGAAGTGGAGACGCCCATGTCCCATCAATTGCCACATGTCATCAAGGCCACAGGCAGTTAGGGCCCGCAGTGCTCCACACTTGCCCTTTGGCTTCGCCTCGAAGCCAAGTCCGAGTGCGCCTTGGGCCCGGGGGCTACTATCGGCATTCTGGATATGGGGGTATCCAGACTTGCCTGCCTGCGGCCCACACGTGGCTCCATCGACGACCTAGTACGGCCCAGGTTCGACATGAACAGCTCAAGACCCTCGCGAGGGGCCAAGCCTCGCGAGGCGGACGACGCCGAGACCACCGAGGGGGTCGTCCTCTTTAGGCTGGCTCCCGAGGGGCGGAGAGTTCTATGCAAGGTGTACCTCACGAGGCTCAAGTGACATGAGCCATGACGACCAAGGCCAGGTGGGTGCCAGCGGGCGCAGAGCCCCAGTTTCCTCTTTGGTGCAAGGGAGGCCAGCCGCAGGCGTGGAGTCCCGAGGAATCAGCCAAAGGTTTCCGTTCTGGTGCAACAAGACCAAGACCGCCAGGACGGCAGGATGAAGGTCATCACCGAGCCCACCGCAGCGTCTCGACCAGAGGCTTTTCACAGGCAAAGACTACTTTTGTTAGGATAAGCTATACTACTTGTCCCCTTTCAAATCTGGCTGTTATGGGATCCCTTCCCGCCAACATTTGGGAAGAGGACCAAGGCCACTATAAATAGGACTTAGCCACCACCATAGAGGGGGGTCGGGATCATTCTCACCCGACCACCTCACCAGCTCTCTCGAGCTCAAGAACACTTCTCCTTATGAGGCCAGTTCATCCACTATACTAGTTCATCTTCAGCCCACCGAGGCAATCCACCAAAACAATGGAGTAGGGTATTACACCGCAAAGTGGCCTGAACCAAGATAAATTGATGTGTCTCTTTGTCTCTTTGAGCTTGTCGTGCTAGGCTCTAGAGTATTGCGGGTAGGTTGAGATCCCCGCACGCACTCCAGAGTTTGAACCTCTCAAGGGTTTGCGGAACCCGTAATCTGACAAGTTTGCCTGGGAGGCCACATAAGTCTGTGCACTAGTCAAGGGTAAAAAAATACCCCTATTTGTGTACACCGACAATAGCCCCAAGGTCTGAGCCATATGCGCCGCAAGCGTCGTTAGGTTAGGCCCAAACAATGCACAGACACGCAGTAAAAATCCGTTGTCCACGCATTAATGGTTTTACTAACCTGTCAATCACATGTCCATCCCACACAGTTACTTCGGGTCATGGAATCGTGGTTTTGCAGCAGTTACTAGGTAGTGCGTCTGTTAAAGGAGGTCTTGCATGGGAAATAGTGGAGAACCAGCCCCCTCGCGTGGTCAGAGTAAAACAGGGCAGACGCGAAGGAGCACTTGCTCATTCACACCCTTCACCCCTCCCGCTTCGTCTTCTTCCTTACGATGGAAACTGCCTCCGCTGCCACCACCCCTCTCAATGTCACACCATATATCTTCCTTCCCTTTGCCGAAATAAATGGGGTGCAAGAGGACTGTCGTAAAAGGGAAGCAGGTGGCCAAGCCGGAAGGCCCGAGGGCAGAGGAGAAGAAGAAAGAGACGGAAGCGTTGGTTCAGCGGCGACAAGAGAATGTAGTTTTCTCACTGTCAGAATTGGATGGCAATACTTTGATCCATACGTATGCCTTCATGTGGGGGAGGGAGACCATAGGCCATGGACCACCGGTCGTCATTCCTGACGGGTTTAAGGTTCCACTGGACTCGTATCCCTTCTTCTGTGCATATTTTTATTGCGGGCTTTCTCCCCCCTTCTCTGATTTCTTTAGTGCCATGATGTACGCTTTTGGGTTCCATCTGATGGATTTTACGCCCAATGCGATGATGTGCATGGAGGTATTTTCCCATATGTGTGAAGATTTTGTTGGAGTCGCCCCCAACATGGATTTGTTCTGCCACTTCTACCCCCGCATTGAGGACAAATCCCTTTCGGGGAATATATCTTGGTTCTGTGAGGGAAGAAAGAGGACTGCGATTACCTTGGAGGGCAACTGCATAGTAAGTGGGAGGAGTGGAAAGGCGATTGGTGCTGGATTCAGGACCCCGAAGCTCCTCCGCTCTGCTTGGCGCAGACTAGATGTGTGGTGCAGAGCAAGGATTGGAGCAACCCGGGGGACACTAATAAGAATCTCCACCCAGGGTTGAATAGAATTGCCTGTCTCAAAGCTCCCGGTCTCACCACATGTGGGACCCGATTTTCTCCAATGCCGCATTGCGCCATTGCAGAGGAGGGACCGATTTGCTTGGGAGTACAAGAATGCCGAACACTAGATGCGACTTTACCCCGACGTTGCCAACAACCTGACAGTCATGAGCCATGTCTGGTTGTGTGAACGACTGTTCCACAAGGCTTGTCGGATTCAAGGCTCCGCAGACCCAAGAAAGGTTCAAACTCTGGGGCGTGTGCGAGGAATTCAACCTCTCCTGCCAGAGCCTAGCTCGACCAACAAGGAAGAAGATGGACACAACAATTAACCCAGGTTCGGGCCACCTTGCAGTGTAAGACCCTACTCCTGCTTTGGGTGGATTAGCCTCACGAGGGGCTGGGGATGAACTAGTACAAGGGAAGAACAACCTCGCGAGGTCTTCTCTGGTGTGGGTGTGAGTTGATGAGGTCTCTATCCGATCCCCCCTCTTGGTGGTGGCTTGCCTATACTTATAGTGGCCTTGGTCCTCTTCCCCCAAAACGAAGGCGGGAAGGGATCCCATAGTCTCCAATTTGAAGGGGGACAAGTAGTACATCTTATACTGATGAAAGGTGGTCTTCGCCTGCAAATCCTCTGGTCATGACGCTGCAGTGGGCTCGGTGATGACATCCGTCCTAGCGGTCTTGATCTCGTTGCACTGGAATGGAAACATTTAGCTAATTCCTTGGGACCCTACGCCTGCGCTTGCCTCCTTAGCACCAAAGAGGAAGCCTGCTCCTCTGCGCCCGCTGGCGCCCGCTTGGCCTTGGTCGTCATGGCTTGCATCACCTCAACCTCATGAGGTGGGCACCTACATAGAAATCTCCTCTCATCAGGAGGCAGCCTGGGGTGGCCGCTCCTTCCGGAGGTCTTGATGTCGCCCGCCTCGTGAGGCTTGGCCCCTCGCGAGGGTCTTGTCTTGAAGGTGTTGTAGATGGGCCTTACCAGGCCATCGATGGAGCCATGCCATAGGCTGCGGGCAGGCAAGTCTGGGTACCCTGGTTCCCAGAATGCCGATAGTAGCCCCAGGCCCAAGGCACGCTCGGACTTGGCGTCGAGGTGAAGCAAAAGGGCACGAGCGAAGCGACGCAGGCCCCAATCGCCTGCGGGCCAGGCTGACCCATGGCACTTGATGGGATGTGGGCATCTCCACTTCCCCATGCCGCCTTGACAACTACCCGACTTGACAACAGCCTGGTGCACGCGGCCCAGCCGTCATTGCCTGTTGCGCTCGCCTTCTACTCCCCTTCCTTCCTGCGAACTTGCATCTTCCTCTCCAGATTCCACGCTAGCTCCAATCCACTCTGCCACCATGGCTCCCAGGACGAAGAAGGGGAAGGCCCGTGTGGCTGTGGAGCCCTCGACGGGGCTGGAGCCAGCACTGGAGCGATCCACAGTGATCAACCAGGAGGGGTTGGACAAGGTTCAGCAAGCCCTTGCCACCAATTCCAACGATGTCACGACCGGTTTTTCCGGGTATAAATTTCCAGAAAAAGACCGTCGTGCTCATCAGCCCCATGATTACTGTTAGCTGATGAGGCTCCAACTTGATACAGAAATTCCAAGCAAAATACAAAATATGTAGTACAAGACCATTCTGGCCTGTGAGTACAACAAATGGTTTCTAGTGGTTGATGGCGGAAGTGGTTTGTGGATCATCAGTGTCTATGGGACTCCAATTCCCACAGGAACAGCTGACCAGGTTAACTCCTATCTTCACGAGGCTGCTATCATCGTTGCTTAGGTTCCGGGGCTGTCATCGCGTCGCTCCTCCCCGTGCAAGAAAATCTGGCCAAGACAATAGCCAGGGACAAGCCAGTGAGTACTTTGAATGTACTCGCAAACATTACGAACACAGGTATAATATAACAATGATGTGCTGAAAATATTTTATGCTCATGACGTCAGTCACAAAAGATAAATAAAACTCTGATGCGTGCAAGCAAGTTATTTATAAAAGTGTAATAACCTAGTAGTATTAGAATGTATGAAATAACAAACAATGCCACAGTCGGGCGTCTGAGCGACACCACATAAAGGGCTTTAAGAGAAATGCCACAGTTGGGCGTCTGAGCGACACCACATAAAGGGCTTTAAAAGAAATGCCACAGTCGGGCGTCTGAGCGACACCACATAAAGGGCTTTAAAAGAAATGCCACAGTCGGGCGTCTGAGCGACACCACATAAAGGGCTTTAAAAGAAATGCCACAGTCGGGCGTCTGAGCGACACCACACAAAGGGCTTTAAAAGAAATGCCACAGTCGGGCGTCTGAGCGACACCACATAAAGGGCTTTAAAAGAAATGCCACAGTCGGGCGTCTGAGCGACACCACATAAAGGGCTTTAAAAGAAATGCCACAGTCGGGTGTCTGAGCGACACCACATAAAGGGCTTTAAAAGAAATGCCACAGTCGGGCGTCTGAGCGACACCACATAAAGGGCTTTAAAATAAATATTTAAAAGGGTTGTAGTGCAAAATTGCTCTCTGGACCAGAGAAGAAAATTGGGTGTAGAGCTCAAAATATTTCAAGAATAAAAGATATTTTTGTATAAAATTGATTTAAAAACATCATATGACATCTCCAAATTTTGGTTGGATTTTTAGATAAATATATCAAATGGTTGTAGTTCAAAAAGAGCTCCAAATTTTAAACAAGTCATTTAATGAATAAAGCTCAAGGTGAAATAATTTTATAAATAAATCTACTGATTGAGGGATGTTTTTAAATGAGAGGGAAAATAAGTCCAATATGTTTTGGAAGGATCCACTTGGGAAAAACTCCTTAATATTAAAAGAAAAGTTTTGAAATCAACAAATATATTCTTGCAGGCAAAAATTTTAAACTCTTGGCAAAATTTTAATAACTAAAACCTGGTTAAATTTTTGGGGTGTTACAATACTACCCCCCTAAAAAAATCTCGTCCTAGAGATTTGCTAAGGGTTGTAAAACAAAAACACTTTTACTTGGTCAAAAGATCATTTTACACAGGCGGTAAAAAGAGGCTACAGTGAGAGGGCAATAAGTGGTGAGTAACTACAGTGTGGTACTAGCGCTGTGTGGAAAAAATCCATGCTTATGAAAATGAGCGGTTTCTACGCTGGACGCCGTGAATTTAGAATAAATTCTAAATTTAACAATACGCTGGTCGTACCCGAGAGCACAGTGCTCTCTCTGGCTGACAGGTGGGACCGGGGCCCACTGTCAGTCTCTCCTTCTTCCTCTGGCTCTCTCTTCTTCCTCTCTCCCGCGCGCTTTCCCGCGCTTTCTCCACCGGCGACGTCTAGCGCGTAGGGCATCTAGGCCGTACTACGGTAGTGCGCAGCGTGCTAGCTGCCGGTGCAGTGTGCACTCACCTCGCGGGCCAGTGCGCTGTCGGCACTGCTCGCGGATTCGCCTCCGAACACCGGCGATCGGGCGACGAGTGGCGTTGGTGGACTTCGCCCACCGAACACCGAGCTCGAGCTATAAAACGGCCGGGGTGTTTTCTCTCTTTCTCCTCACACCTGGCCTTGCTTCTCCTCCTCCTCCTCCTCCCTCCATTTCTTCTTACAAAAGCTCGGGTGAGGCTCTAATGGCAGAGGCGATGCCGGACTAGTTCGCGATCCTGGTATGCGGAGGGCTGGCGACACTGCTGGGGTTCTCCGTGCCCCTGTGTGCGATGATCCTTGATGATCGTCGCGATGCTGCTGCTCGGGTGTTGGCTCTCCGCGTTGGTGATGATCACGAGGAGTAGGTGAGGTGTGCCGGGTGCTAACTGTTGTTAGGGGGTGGTTAGCCAGATGTAACACCGTTGCAAAGTTTTGCAAACAGTGTATGTGCTCGGATGATTATGGTCGAGTGTCTGTGGTCGTTGTGCTGTGTGAAATAAAATAACCCATGTCGTGAGAAGATGCAGATGCAGCAGATCAGGGAAAAGAAATCTCCCTCCAGGATTATATGCGGAATAAAACAGTAATGCAACAAAATCACTCATATTAATTGAAGCTAAAGATTTACTTGCCGCGCAAACTCGGGGTACCACGCATAAGTTACAACACGTAAATAAAAGTTGCGATAATAAATATAACAGTGACGTCTAAATCGAAAACGGTTACTAGACGGGGCCCTGAGAAAATGTCTCTGTCACAGGGATACACTCGTCTTCTATCGGGGAAAGTGGATTGACTAGACAATGAATGTGTCTCTCCTGGTCGGGCCTCCGTGATCTGCCGATGGCGATCTGAGGATTTAAATCTGCGAGACTCTGGAGATAACTCGTCACGTGCTGGGCTAAATGCTCTTCCAACGCATAGGCACGACGGGTGAGGTTTGCGAGTATGGTCACAAAACCTCCAAGGCTGGTTGTTGTGGTCTCGTTGTGCACGACGGAACCAGGTATTGTGGCTCGGTTTGGGGTAGAGGCTGTGTTGTGCTGGTTTGGGGCTAGCATGCCCTTTTTATAGTTAAAGGGAATGGAGTCTTCCTTCGCACGCTTGTGAATGAGACACCTTGGTGCTGGCTACCGGTGCATGACCGACAGGCTAGGTTGATACGTTGGGCACCGACTGCCAAAAGTGTCGGGGTCACTGTGTGGCTATCTTGTACGAGAAGCTTTGGCTGGGGTTTGGTTATGGTCTGGTGGGTTGGTTTGCCTAAGTTTTTCGACCTGGCTAAGATAGGATTAGCCAATGGTCAGCCTGGCTCTGATACCAAGTCTATCACGACCGGTTTTTCCGGGTATAAATTTCCAGAAAAAGACCGTCGTGCTCATCAGCCCCAGGATTACTGTTAGCTGATGAGGCTCCAAATTGATACAGAAATTCCAAGAAAAATACAAAATATGTAGTACAAGACCATTCTGGCCTGTGAGTACAACAAATGGTTTCTAGTGGTTGATGGCGGAAGCGGTTTGTGGATCATCAGTGTCTATGGGACTCCAATTCCCACAGGAACAGCTGACCAGGTTAACTCCTATCTTCACGAGGCTGCTATCATCGTTGCTTAGGTTCCGGGGCTGTCATCGCGTCGCTCCTCCCCATGCAAGAAAATCTGGCCAAGACAATAGCCAGGGACAAGCCAGTGAGTACTTTGAATGTACTCGCAAACATTACGAACACAGGTATAATATAACAATGATGTGCTGAAAATATTTTATGCTCATGACGTTAGTCACAAAAGATAAATAAAACTCTGATGCGTGCAAGCAAGTTATTTATAAAAGTGCAATAACCTAGTAGTATTAGAATGTATGAAATAAGAAACAATGCCACAGTCGGGCGTCTGAGCAACACCACATAAAGGGCTTTAAGAGAAATGCCACAGTTGGGCGTCTGAGCGACACCACATAAAGGGTTTTAAAAGAAATGCCACAGTCGGGCGTCTGAGCGACACCACATAAAGGGCTTTAAAAGAAATGCCACAGTCGGGCGTCTGAGCGACACCACATAAAGGGCTTTAAAAGAAATGCCACAGTCGGGCGTCTGAGCGACACCACATAAAGGGCTTTAAAAGAAATGCCACAGTCGGGCGTCTGAGCGACACCACATAAAGGGCTTTAAAAGAAATGCCACAGTCGGGTGTCTGAGCGACACCACATAAAGGGCTTTAAAAGAAATGCCACAGTCGGGCGTCTGAGCGACACCACATAAAGGGCTTTAAAAGAAATGCCATAGTCGGGCGTCTGAGCGACACCACATAAAGGGCTTTAAAATAAACAATCATAGTGAATATCCCGGAGGTAGAACCATCCCAGAGATACTCGATAATAACAATAATATCACGGGTTAGTCAACAATAATAATAATCATAATCATCATAAGTCACAAGTCACAATCCATGTTGTTCCAGTTCTGGTTAACAGTTTCACCTCCGAAGACCGACACTAAGACTGATACTTGACCCATCCCAGACTATAGTCCTTAACCATGGACACGGCTATTCGGATAGGTTTAATCTCTGCAAAGGGTGTACTCTTTACCCACGAGTAACGGATTTCTTTAGTCCATCGGGACTAATTCCGTCTACGATCTTTTTGTTGAAAACACACCTAACTTGCACACACCAGCTTAACTCACCGGTGTCTGGAATCACCCACGACACCTGTCAAGCAAAACTCTAAGTGGGGAGGCTACAACCTCGCGTAGCATGGGATCAAATTTATACCGCGCGCTCTAAGGGGTGCCCCCCTCTCGGTCCCAACCGGAAACACCCATGCCCCCGGACCAGGTGGCCTGCCTACCAGCTACAACCGGTATCTTCCACCCTGGCCTCTCTGTACGGTGTGTGCTAGAAAGAGGTTGACAACTTAGTGAACCGTACTCTACTTGCTGTAGAGACGAGTGGTAGTACGAAACAAGTATGGGGGTTACTGGAACAAGACTCGATCTACGGTCGACTCAGGAGGTTTAAGTATTCCCTGCATGATTAGCATAACGAATATATTTCAACCAACAGAGTCACCGCTCATATCACCTTGCCATGCCATACCAGACATAACCGTCCCGACGGAGACCGGCGACAAACTCATGCCTACCCAAGGCAGAGATTTTCCCGGGTTCCTGCCGGTATGCATGCAAGGCACATGAGGGTGATTATCATCACAAGTGTGTTCATTTCCAACAGCATGGAAATCAATAACATGCACCCATGCATATGATCATGTCACATGAAATAACAAGTTTCTCCGAAGTGAGGTGATGTTATAAACGTGTCATCGAACACACAAAAATATTATGCCGGGGTTCAGAATGCTTGCCTTCAATGTGTGGTAAGGCAGGGTGTACTTCAAAACTTTTGAAAATATATCTCCTCTCTTCAAAAATCCTATTTAGAAATAAATGAATTAACACACAAAATAAAAACAGCACAAAAAGTTGTTCTGAATTTTTTTTCAAATAAATCTTAAAATAAACTAGACAATATTTGAGAGAGGTAGGAAAAAGAATTGATTCATTTGGAGTTATATTTAAAAAGATAAAGCCAGTCAAAGTTGTGGTCAAAATCTGTTTTTAAAATAAAAATAGAAAAGAAAACGTTTCAGACAAGAATACGTTTTCGGAGCGGAGGAAACGTACTTTGTGATTTCACGTCTTCACTTAAGTCACGTGGTGGCGGGGCTGGGTCACTGACAGTGGGTCCAGGGGGCCCACTAGTCATGTTTGACCAGTCGCCCTCCCTCCCCTTCCTCTAGCCGAACAGAGGCGGGAGCTCCGGCGATGTTCGCCGGCGAATGGCGGCACTGTTCGGGAAACGGAGGCCATCTGTGGGTTCAGGGGATCGAGGCGGTCACTCCGGTGGTCGATACGGTCTCTGGGGTGGACGGAGCTGCTGGCGGCGAGCTTCACAGCGGACGGTGGTCGACGGGCAAAGTGGTTTTTCTCCCGCAGTGAGTCCCGATCGAAATCGAGCAAGGGGATGGATTCACGAGGTGGAGAGGAAGCTCCTGGTGAAGAGAGTGGGGAGGGGGAGGCTTTGGTGGCGCCGGAATGGTCGAGACAGCGGCGGCGGCTGGAGTTGCCGGAGACGAGGAAGACGGCCTCCTCGGGTCGATTGGCTACCATGGGGGAACTGGAGGAGTGTACTGAGGCCGCCTGCGAACGGAACATGCTCGGGGCCTCCTTAAATAGGCGCTCGGGGTCGGTTCCGACGGTGGCCGCGGATAAGGTCGCCGGCGACCGTCTTACTGTGCTGCAGAGCGACGTGGCGGTGGCTGGCTAGCTCCAGGGGCTAACGACGATCACTCCACTGTCGAAGGAGGCGAGCTGGCGCGCTGTGGTGGTTTGGGCCGTGCTGCTCATGGCGGTGGTGGGTGCGGCCACGGGCGTGCCGCCAAGCCGCTTGCTGGCTACGCTGCAGGGGGCGCGGAGGCGGTCGGGGCTTCTAGCGTGACGTGGCGAGAGGGAGAGGATTTGGATGAGCTCGGGGAAACTTATCCAGGGGGGGTGAGTTGGCTCGGGCGCGAGCACGTGCAAAACGCGCGCTCTGCTCGCGCTCTGGGCGTGCACGGCACTCGTTCGACGAAATGCCAGGGCGAGCCAAGTTGCTAGGAAGCTAATGCAAATCCACAAGCCTAGGTTAGAGACATATAGAAGGCTACTAGACAACTTGGTTTGGACAGATGGGAAAGTTCACAACACAAACTTACAATCATGCCAAATCTGTCCATGCCCACAGGGTGTTTGATAAAATGCCGGAGGCATCTAGGCAGGTCTTGGAGGGGCAAATTCTTCCAGATCAGTGTCTCTTTGGAGGCACAAGAGGTTGGTGAGGTTAGTTAGTGAAAAGCATAAACTTGCTAGTGCAAGTTTTGGAGAACTTCAAATCTGGACAGGAGGTGAAGGGCATTATTTCATGAACCAAAAATGTGCCAATGGTTGCATGCTCCTGGACTTAGGAGTTTAACATGGAGGACTACAAGTAGGAAGAGGAATCATGGATAAAGGAGCAACTAAAAATGTGGTTGTTGTACAAACAATCATGTTGGGCCAGAATAAAGATGAGGTTGTTTCACTCAAAATTTTCAAAGAACAACCCTGGATTTTTGCATATAATGAAATGGTATGCTCCTACTGACATCCCAAAATTTTGGTGTAAGTTAGAAACAAATATTTAAAAGGGTTGTAGTGCAAAATTGCTCTCTGGACCAGAGAAGAAAATTGGGTGTAGAGCTCAAAATATTTCAAGAATAAAAGATATTTTTGTATAAAAGTGATTTAAAAACATCATATGACATCTCCAAATTTTGGTTGGATTTTTAGATAAATATATCAAATGGTTGTAGTTCAAAAAGAGCTCCAAATTTTAAACAAGTCATTTAATGAATAAAGCTCAGGGTGAAATAATTTTATAAATAAATCTACTGATTGAGGGATGTTTTTAAATGAGAGGTAAAATAAGTCCAGTATGTTTTGGAAGGATCCACTAGGGAAAAACTCCTTAATATTAAAAGAAAAGTTTTGAAATCAACAGATATATTCTTGCAGGCAAAAATTTTAAACTCTTGGAAAAATTTTAATAACTAAAACCTGGTTAAATTTTTGGGGTGTTACAAACGAGTGGAAGGCGATGACGGTCTGGCCTACCTCCCGATTCTTAGCTGATTTCGAAGCCACCGAAATCCCCCTTCATCTCCATGCTCTTTTTGCCGGCCTGCTGCCTCCGTTCTCTGATTTCTTCAATGCCATGCTCTCGCATTACCAGATCCATGTGTTGCATCTGGATCCTGGATCCATCATCCTCCTTTCTGCTTTCGCCTTCTTGTGTGAGGCCTTCGTGGGTGTCATCCCGTCCGTGGCCTTGCTCCGCCAATTCTTCTCGCTCCACTTGGTCAACGACAGGCAACGCTCGGGGTGTGTGTCATTCCAGGTGGTGGCGGTGACTGCTAGCTTCGGCATCGACTTTACGCTCCACTCGGATGCGAGGGGATTCCGGAAACAGTGGGTATATGTGGACGCCACCGTGTTCAGCCCCCTGCTCCTTCTTCCATCAGCGTCGGTGGAGCCGAGCTTCGGTTGGGGGCACGCGAGCTTGTTGACCGGCAGGTCGCGTGCATCTTGTCCAGGCTGGCCAACCCGAGGCAGGCGGGGGTGACCATGGCGATGGTGGTGACGAAATTCGTCCGATGGCGCATCGCTCCACTCTAGCGCCATTCTCGCCCGATGTGGGCCTTCACCAGCGCCGACGACCCCATGAGGCTCCAGCTGCCTTCAGTCCCCTCCAAGACGTTGCGCACAGTGCTCCAGCTCCTGACGGGTGACCCCGGGCCTGCTATGCTCCCTATCGAGGGGCGCCCTTTGTAGAACTTCTCAAACGGGAGGGCCTTTGCCGAGAAGATGCCCCGCTTCAACTAGTGTGGGCTGCTCCCCGAGGGCCACGAGGGGCCTCTTGGTGACTCTAGCACTCATTGTCCCTGTGGTGCGTGCTCCCGAGGTGGCCGCGGGGGAGCGGGCATCGCCAAGCGCTCATGACGTGGCTGCTAAGGAACGGCAGCCATGTGCTCCTAAAGTGGCCACTGGGGAGCAGCCACCATGTGCTCCTAAGGTTGTCGCTTGCAGCTTCACAGGCGGTGGGGAAGGGGCCCCGCCCGTAGATGCAGCCACCATCCCCATCATGGAGGGCTCTGCGCCGGCCCGCAGCGCATCCCTTCCGGACCTTGGGGTATCCCGCAAGTGGAGAGGGCTCTAGAGCCACTGCGACCTCATCCCGCGGGCCCTGAAAAAGAGGAAGTGGATAGCCGTGGATGAGTAAGTACCTTGCCCTCCTTGACTTTCGCGTACCGCATACTCTTCTGACTTTTGCCCCTCAGGATCCCTTCCGTCACATAGGTGAGCCCGTCCAGAGCGCGACCTCCGGAGGCCTCTAGTCCGGTTGCGACCCCAGGCCTCTCGAGCCAGCGGCTGTTCGTCAGGTGGTGTTTGTACACGAGCTGAGGCCACTCCTGGGGGCCGTGGGCCTGCACTCCCGGCGTCCTTCTTTTGGAGCGACCTCTGGGACATGGAGGCTATGCCGAGGGATCCTCCACTGGTTCTTGCCGGTGGTTGGGAGATCCGTGCGATGGCTCCATCTTTGAGCAGCAGGGCTGAACCGCGTCGTGCCCCATCCCAGGCCCGGGGAGCGGTCAAAGGAGCTCCAGCCCCCAGCCCCCCACCAGGGATAGGTGAGTCATCTCGCGCCCCTCCAACCGACGGGGGCACGGAGGAAAGGCTCGACTGAGCGTTGTAGCTCGCTCGCGGGCGCAGTGCGGTCCGTCATGACCTTCTCCAAGAGGCTACGAGTGCTCTAGGCCGCCTTGGGGAAGAGCTTGCTGATTTCGGCACACGACTCAAGGTGGAGGGCAACCGCCTGGCGCGTGAATGGCACCAGCTGAAAGTCGCCATCAACCTCGGGCGCTTGCAGCACGAGCGCACCCGTGCGGAGACCGAGGAGTCCCTCACAGCTTCTCGGGAGGCTTGTGCCTGCACTCTGGAGGAGGCCTGAGCCGCAGATCATCATCGTGAGGTGGCCGAGGAGCGCGAGAGGGAGCTTCAAGCCTCGAACGCCTCCCTTGAGCGGCAGGTCCAGGAGCATAGAGCTGCCCTTGTGGAGCCGCCAGGCGGGCCCCCCATAGACGAGATGGGAGTCCGGGCATGCGAGGACGCGCTGGCGCTCGAAGCGCTGGAGCACATCTTGGAGCGCGAGCAACTGGAGGTGATTGATCTCAAAGTAGCCACAGCCGATGATGCCCTTGCCTCTCGGGAGGCGTGGATCCAATGAGAGGTCGACCGGAAGGTGTCGGGGATCCGTGAGGCCCTTGTTGAGGAATATCGACAAAAGCTGGGACTCCAGGAGGCTTGCTTCAAGCGCTGGCAAGTTGAACTGCAAGGCAAGGCCGATGCCCTCAAGGCAAAGCTGGCTGCAGCAGAGCGGTGCGAGAAGGCCACCGAGGCGGCCCGGGCCACTGCTGTGGCCGAGCTATCCTCCCTTCATCAGCTGGTTGCAGGTGTTACGTCCCTCGTGGAGAGAGCCTCAGACGAGGCGGGCCACTGCCGAACGCTGCAGCGCGAGCATTGCTTGATGTTCGAGGACCTCAGGGTCAGGGCCAACTGGGCCCTAAGCACCATCTGCGACGAGAGCATCTCCCGCCCCGTACGAAGCTGATGATGCCGGCTACTTCTGCTTCTTCACCTAGGTCACGACCTGCTTCGAAGGCGGGGCCACGAGGGCGCGTCAGTTCATCGAAGAGAAGAGCTGATACCTTCTTGGACGCGCGTTCTTGTGTGTCTCTAGTCAACTTCTTAGCATCGATCCTAACTTCGACTACAACGCCGCGATAGCCCCCATGCCCGGAGTAACCAAGGGCAACTTGGCGAGCTGGGTGGATGACCATGTGGACGACCTGATCGCAGAATTCGCCCTTGCTGACGATGTGGCTGCGCTCATAGACGAAGAGGGCAGAGAGGATGGTGATGATGTTGATGACATCGATGCCGGCGGTAGCACGTCCCACTAGGCTTGTATTTCCCTCTTTGCCTGCCAAAATTTTGGATATTGCCCCGCGGGGCGTGAAAGCATATTCTGGTGGGGGCTCCCCTGTAATGCATGAAAGAATGATATGACCTCTAAATTATTTTTGAAAATATGCCGTCGTGAGCCAGGGGGCTCCTGACTACAGTAGCTAATGTGCTTAGCTTTTGTGTTCGCGGCCTTGGACGGGTTCTTGTATCGCAGAGATGCATTTCTCCTGAGATAGGCCCTCCAGAGCCCCTAGTCTGCGGAATCTCTAGAGGGGCTTGCGAGAGCTTAGGGTCTCCCAGTGTACCCTTGCTGGGCGTCAAGCTTTGTAGGAGTGTGTGGGGGGGGGGGGCGCACGACACCGAGTGCCGCTAAAACCCAGAGCTGGGTGTTCCCGGCGCCCAGAGTTGAATACCCCCGAGGCCAAGAGCCGAGTGCCGGGCATGGTGCGTGCCTGCTGGTTTGCTTGGGAGCGCCACACGAGGAGCCAGGCGCCAAAGCTTTGGTGAGTTCTGCGCACAGGAGGACCCGCAATAGTTACGCCCTTGGCCCCGAGGGGGGCCTTGATGCCGCTTGGGCTAGCTCAGATGCGCACGCCACACCCAGCCCCTGCTCGCGGGCCGCTCGAGGGAAACAACAGGCAAGAGCCGTGCCTCCCAAACACAAATTAGAGAAAAAGGGAACACCGCAAATCGAAAAAATCCCCCCTTTTTCTTTTAGTAAGTGCACAAAACTTTGAATTTCATTCCAAAAGCAGCAAATTGGATTACAAGAGAGAGCAAAAAAGACGGTCGCGTCCGACGTCTACACTAGTCTTCTCACCAGTGCGGAGCTCAGTGCTTCCACTAGGTGTGGGCATTGTCATTGGTGAACAATGTTGTCTGCCAGCGCGGAGCATGGTGCTTCCACTTGGACATGGGTGGGAGCCCCCGTGAGGCTCTGTGGTAGCGCTCAGGAGACTCCGGGGCGTGTACATCCCCACTCATTATTACGTGAGAGTGTCACGACCAGAGACTTGAGGGGCACTCCTTGCTTCACTGGCGGGGACCTGGCCCCACGCATACCCCGACCACCATGGGGCGTCCGAAAACCAGGACACGACCAGGGGGCAAGGGGACACGCGGGCGGTGGTAAGGCAGCTGCGGGCTCTTGACCAGGGGAGGGCTCATCGGCGCCTTCCCAAGGGAAGGACTCACTTCCAGGTGGCACGCGCCACCGCGGTGGTGGCTCTATAGCGGGCTCCCTACCCCTCGAGACGCGGGGGAGCCCTGGCACCGGGCCCCCTTTCCCGCGTGTGGGGCCCATCTTCGTGCGACCCCCTGGCACGCCCTACCTGCTCGAGGCGGGGCCGGCGCCTGAGGACACGTCGTTGTGGCACGATTTACCTACGATCCCAGGTTAGTGCAAACACGTTCCAAAGATATTGGTCGTAACCAGTGGCCATTGCTGTCGAAGGCACTGTCGAGGCGTAGGGTTGGCTCGTAGGGGGTCCCGGCCCCATGTGGCCTTGGCAATCCTGACGTCCCAGCCGGTGGGGGGAACATGTGCGGGCCTATCCTTTGTTCGTACAACGAGCCCACCAACGGCGACACAGAGGCACCAGGCGCCATCGTCCTGAGGCCAGCCCCTAGTCCCTCTACTCCGCTGTCCACCATCTCCGGTGCTCTGCCTTGCCAGCCTGGGGGTGGCTCTTCGTCGTTGCTTCAGTGGAGGCCACCTAACCTGGTCACACCCCGGGGGCGTGCCTCTTGGGCCACGAGGGCGGTGCCGCGCGCGGGATCGCCTCCGCGGGGCCCTCTGGGCTCCCCTCAGGGGGAAGAGCAGACATAGCGATGCCCAGAGGTGTCTGCGATGCCGGCAGGATGCGGAAAGGTGCCACGCCCTCGTAGGCAGCATCGAGCAGCTCGCCGACGTGGGCGAGCAAGGCTTCACGCCTGCCCTCTACTAATCTACACCGCAGCAGCTCGCTCACCACAAGGAGCATGGCTCATGTGTTCGCCTGCTCTCGACGAGCGTGCAGGGACGATGCCATGGCGTAGCCAAAGGACTGCACGGTGGCATGGTTACTATGCCGCATGGCGGAGGGCGGGAGCGTCCCGTGCCGCCGGTCATGGTCGACACCAGTATCCACACCGGCCGCGCGGAGCATAGGGTGACGATGAGATCCATGGATGAGGGGCGCCAGCTGGGTGGCTTGAGTGGCCCAACGCTCAGCACAAGATCGAGGAGCCTCTGCCATGGGTGCGACGGAACGGACGCGGGGCAGAGATGGAAGAAGGGCTTCGACACGCCCCACCTGGCGTGCCAAATGTCGAATTTAGGGCTCCGCAGACCCAAGAAAGGTTTGAACTCTAGGGCGTGTGTGAAGAACTCAACCTCTCCATCCAGCTAGTTCGTCACCCCCACGGCCTAGATCAATGAACAAGGGACACAACATTTTTCCTAGGATCGAGCCACCTTGTGGTGTAAGACCCTACTCCTGCTTTGGGGTGGATTAGCCTCACGAGGGGCTAAGGATGAACTAGAACAAGGGAAGAACAACCTCGCGAGGTCTGCTCTGGTGTGGGTGTGTGTTGATGAGGTCTCTATCCGATCCCCCCTCTTGGTGGTGGCTTGCCTATACTTATAGTGGCCTCAGTCCTCTTCCCCCAAAACAAAGGCGGGAAGGGATCCCACAGTGGCCAATTTGAAGGGGGACAAGTAGTACATCTTATCCTGACGAAGTTGTTCTTCGCCTGCAAAGCCTCTGGTCGTGACACTATGGTGGGCTTGGTGATGACATCCGTCCTGTCATCCTGGCGGTCTTGGTCTCATTGCATGGGAATGGAAACCTTTGGCTGATTCCTCGGGACCCTATGCCTGTGCTTGCCTCCTTAGCACCAAAGAGGAAACATGCTCCTCTGTGCCCGCCTGGCCTTGGTCATCATGGCTTGCGTCAGCTCAACCTCATGAGGTGGGCACCTGCATAGAAATCTCCCCTTCTCATGAGGCAGCCTGGGAAGGCCGCTCCCTCCGAAGGTCTTGATGTCGCCCGCCTCGCAAGGCCTGGCCCCTCGTGAGGGTCTTGTCTTGAAGGTGTTGTAGATGGGTTGTACCAGACTGTTGATGGAGCCACGTCATGGGCCGTATCTAGGCAAGTATGGGTACCCTTGTTCCCAGAACGCTGACAAGGCTGGCACCTTCCATATGCCAGCCAGGATTGTGCCAGTTCATATTAACTCTATCATTGACCAAACCCTCAAGTGGATTCCAGACTGCAATGCCAATGCGGTCAAGGCAGACTAGCAATTACCCAGTTTAGAGGTTGAGATGGAATGGGCCTCTAGCTTGGAGGATAAGGCCACCAGGAAGGAGATAGACTTCACCAAGGGCGATTAGGAGTACATACATAACCGGCTCGAAGAAGCCTGAAGGCTCAAGGCTGTCAGGATGACCGGTGATGATGATGAGGATGACGGGAATTCCTCAGACGAGGAACATGTCAATGAGGAGATTGCCGGGCTTGAGGCTATTGGAGTCGCGGCTTCTGATACGTCTCCATCGTATATACTATTCCTAACGCTTTTTCTCTTGTTTTGGACTCTAATTTGCATGATTTGAATGAAACTAACCCAGACTGATGTTGTTTTCAGCAGGATAACCATGGTGTTGTTTTTTGTGCAGAAATAAAAGTTCTCAGACAGGAAGGAAACTTTGTGAGGATTTTTATATAATAAAATAGAATTACTGGAGCCAAGAACCATCGGAGGTGGGCCCCTGGGTGAGCACAACCCACCAGGGTGCGCCCCCTCCTGGCACGCCCAGGTGGGTTGTCCCCACCAGGTCGCAGACCCTGAATCCAACTCCATCAATACCCATTTTTCCAGAAAAAAATAAGGGAGAAAGATTTATCGCGTTTCACGAGACGGAGCCACCGCCACCTCCAGTTCTTCATCGGGAGGCCAGATCTAGAGTCCGTTTGGGGATCCGGAGAGGGGGATCTTTGATCTTCATCATCGTCAACCCTTCTCCACCGCCAATTCCATGATGCTCCCCACCAGGAGTGAGTAATTCCTTCGTAGGCTCGCTGGTCGGTGAGGAGTTGGTTGAGATTCATCATGTAATCGTGTTGGTTTTGTTAGGGCTTGATTCCTAGTATCCACTATGTTCTGAAATTGATGTTGATATGACTTTGCCATGCTTAATGCTTGTCACTTTGGGCCTGGGTGCCATGATTTCGTATCTAAACCGTTTATGTTATCACCATTATATCTATGTTCTAGATCCGATCTTGCAAGTTATATTCACCTATTACATGTTATGACCCATAAACCCCGGAGTAACAATAGTCGGGATACTTTCCTGTGATGACTGTAGTTTGAGAAGTTCATATATTCACTATGTGTTAATGCTTTGTTCCGGTTCTCTACTAAAATGAGGCCTTAATATCCCTTAGTTTCCAATTCGACTGCGCTGCTACGGGAGGGTAGGACAAAAGATGTCATGCAAGTTCTTTCCATAAGCATGTATGACTATTTACGAAATACATGCCTACATTACATTTATGAACTGGAGCTAGTGCTGTATAGCCCTAGGTTATGACTGTTATATGATGAATATCATCCAAAGAATTCATCGATCCAATGCCTACGAATTTCTCTTATATTGTTCCTGCCAAGTTACTACTCCTAATGTTATTGTTACACTTTCTACAAAGTCATTGCTATTACTGTTACTGTTACTATTGTTGTTGCTACTACTATCAAAACTATCATACTACTTTGCGAATGATCACCTTGCTGCAGATAATTAATCTCTAGGTGTGGTTGAATAGATAACTCAACTGCTAATACTTGCAAATATTGTTTGGCTCCCCTTGTGTCGAATCAATAAATTTGGGTTGAATACTCTACCCTCGAAAACTATTTCGATCCCCTATACTTGCTGGTTATCAAGACCTTTTTCTGGTGCCGTTGCCGGGGAGCATAGCTATATTTGTTAAGTCACTCAGGATTATTATCAATTTATCACTATGAAGAATCTAAAGGATACCAAGACTAAGATATTTCCCTTTAAGACGAGGGGAGGTAAGGAAATGCCATCTAGCTCTGCACTTGATTCACCTTCTATTTTGAGAAAACTTGCAACACCACCACGTGTTATTAATTCTGATATGCTGCAAGTTATTGATGATGCTACTTCTATGGATAATGCTTAGATGATGCTAGTACCTTGCTTGATGATAATGTGCCACTAGGTGATTTTCTTGATGAACAAATTGCTAGAGCTAAAGAGAATGAAATTACTGAAACTAATGAAATACTTGAAACTGAAAATCTTGAAACACCTATTAGACCTAGTCCTCCTAGATATGAATTGCCTAAGATACCAGAAGGTTATGTTATGGATGAGGAGACAACTCGGGACTTTCTTGCTTGCAATGATAGAGATGATCCCAAGAAATTATTATGCAAACCGAAAGAGAAATCTTTGAATGCTAGAATGAAATGTGATCCTAAATTTGCTACTTCACCTATCTTTGTTGATGACAAGGATTATGAATTCTCTGTCGACCCAGAGTTCATCACTTTGGTTGAATCTGATCCTTTCCATGGTTATGAAACTGAAACTGTTGTGGCACACCTTACTAAGTTGAATGACATAGCCACCCTTTTTTCTCATGATGAGAAGATTCACTATTATTATATTCTCAAATTATTCCCATTCTCATTAAAGGGTGATTCTAAGATTTGGTATAATACTCTTGCTCATGGTTGTGTGCATAGTCCCCAGGATATGGTTTACCACTTCTCTGAAAAATATTTTCCTGCTCATAAAAAACGAGCTACCTTACAGGAAATATTTAACTTCGTGCAAATTGAAGAAAAGAGTCTCCCACAAGCTTGGGGGAGGCTTCTCCAATTGCTTAATGCTTTGTCTGATCATCCTCTCAAGGAAATTGAAATACTTGATATCTTCTATAATGGACTAACCAATGCTTCTCGGGATTTCCTAGATAGTTGTGCTAGTTGTCTTTTCAGGGAACGAACTGTTGAACAAGCTGAGGAATTATTGAATAACATATTGAAAAATCATGATGATTGGACTCTTCCCAAACCACCGCCTAAAACCAGTCCGAAGAAGAGGGGTATCTTATATCTCAGTCCCGAAGATATGCAAGAGGCAAAGAAATCTATGAAGGACACAGGTATTAAAGCTGAGAATGTATTTTTTTACCTCCTATTGAAGAAGTACACGAAGTTGATACACCACCACCACCCAAGGTGGTAGAGGTAAGCTATTTAATGAAATTGAATGATAATGACAATACTTATAATATGCATCCTAGTCAATGCATTTATGAGTTTGATAATTACATTAGAAAGCAAGATCACTCCAATGCAAATGTTATGAAACAATTGAAATACAATTATGATATGATTGATCGCTTGATTGACTTGCTATTTAGAATTTCAAATGATGTTAGAGGTGTAGGAAAGCATTCCTCTACAGTTCAAACTCAACTAGAACAAGTTGCTAAATCTCAAATAGAATTGCTTGATGAAATAAATAATAATATCAATGATCATGCTATTAGAGTAATGACTAGAGGAGGTAAAATGACTCAGGAACCACTTTACCCTGAGGGACACCCAAAAAGAATTGAACAAGCATCTCAAAGAATTAACGCTGATGCACCTAATCCTTCTAAAAAGAAGAAGAAAGAGAAAATTGACAAGACTTTGCATACCTCTAGTGAACCTGAAATAGAAAAACCTCCTGAAGCTACTAATGATGTTTCTATTTCTGATGTTGAAACACAATCTGGTTATGAACACTCACCTTCTGATAACAAAAAATATAATGAGGATGCTCATGAAGACACCTAATCCATGAAACAATGATAATGAACCAAATAATGATGTTGAAATAGAACCAGCTGTTGATCTTGATAACCCACAACCCAAGAATAAAAGATATGATAAAAGAGAGTTTGTTGCTAGAAAACATGGTAAGGAAAGAGAACCATGGGTTCAAAAACTATGCCCTTTCCACGTGAATCAAATAAGAAGAAAGATGGTGAAGAATTTGAACGCTTTGTTGAAATGATTAGGCCAGTCTTTTTGTGTACCCGTTTGATTGATATCTTAAAAATGGCCCCTTATGCAAAGTACATGAAAGACATCATCATCAGTAAGAGAAAAATACTAGAAGCTGAAATCTCCACCATGCTTGCTAATTATTCATTTAAGGATGGAGTACCTAAAAAACTTGGAGATCCAGGAATACCAACTATATCTTGCTCCATAAAAAGAAATTATGTGAAAATTGCTTTTTGTGATTTAGGAGCTGGTGTTAGTATTATGCCTTCCTCTTTACATAAAAGACTTGATTTGAATAAACTCACACCTACTAAAATATCGTTGCAAATGGCTGATATATAAACTATCGGTTTTTGTGAGGATGTGCCCATTGTTGTTGCAAATATTACTATCTTAACTGACTTTGTTATACTTGAGATGCCCAAGGATGACAACATGTCGATTATCCTTGGTAGACCCTTTTTGAATACTGCAGGGGCTGTTATTGATTGCAATAAAAGTAAGATCACTTTTCATATCAATGGTAACGAGCATACAGTGCATTTTCCGAAGAAACAATTCCAAGTGAATGGTATTAATGTTATTGAATAATCTCCAACAATCACTCTTGAAAGTTTACAACTACCTATACCTACTGCCGAAAAGAAATATGAAATGCTTATAGTTGGGGACGTGCATATCCCCATTGAGGTAACTTAGTGTTTTATGAAAGTTCTTCGGTTTCATGCTAATCGAAGGTGGTTGTTAATAAGACTTGATCAACCTTATTAATGGATCACTTTTGAGAGGTATGAAGTCGATAAATTCAGTAAGCACAACCTTCTGTTTCCCACTTTTGTTTCCTGTTTTTCTTAGTTAAATAAAATAAAATGCCATGCTTTATTTGTTATCTGAATTTCCCGTCAATAAAAAAATGACCCAAAAATAGAGGTTCTCACAATGCCCTGAAAATTTAATACGATTTTTCTGAATATTTCTGAATTTTTGATGCAAATAACATCAAAGGGGGGTGCACCAGGTGGGCACAACCCACCTGGGCGCACCAGCAGCCCCAGGCACGCCCTGGTGGGTTGTGCTCCCCACGTGGCCCCCCTCACTTATCTCTTTAGCCCATGTCACCACCTACCTCCAGAAAAAAATCACCATAGCTCTCTCTCTCTCTCTCTCTCTCTCTCTCTCGTGTTCTTGCTCTCAAACCCGCAAATTTTGATCTCTTTGCTTGAAGCTCCATTTCCGAAACTGTTTTGGGGGGATTGCTACTTGGTATGTGACTCCTCCATTGGTCCAATTAGTTTTTGCTTTAGTGGTTTATATTTTGAACAATTAGCTACTCTTGGTGCTGCTGTAGATGAGCTTGCATGTTGAATTCTTAGAGCTCTAATTAGTTTGAATGCTTGATATGGCCTCTATGCATCCCTATGAGTAGTTGCTATCAATCTTGCGAAGTTTTGCTGAGAAAAATTTTGTGGACTACAAATTTCAGAATTTTGTTCATAGGAAAAAAGATGAGTTTCTTTAGGAAGTTTTCTTCCAAGAAGAACTCCAATGGAGTTATTGCGGAGTCATTGGACAATTTTCTGTGCACCCGGAGAATGGCGGGGGTACGGCCGCACAACCCATTCTTGGATGGAGCCGGAATCCGTCAAGAGTTTGCATAATTTGCTGCTAATGCCGGCTTCACTGACTTCATCGCAGCTGAGTGTGAATAATATCATATCCTCACAAATTCCTTTCTGCAAAGCTTTCGTTTCTTAAGTAGGAATAATCCTCCTGAGGTGCGGTTTAATTTATATGCTGAAACCCGTCAGATACCGCTTAGGCGCTTACTAAATTTTGCGATATATGCTTGATCCTTTCTAACGAGGAATTAAGAGAGCCTAGGCCCTTAGCGTTTGAGGGTTTTTACCGCACTTTGGCAATGGGGGATGAGAGAGGGGTATCGAGTGTCACTACCACTAGCTTGCATTTTCCTTTTGTGCATTATTTTGCTCTATTCATTGTGAAGTGTTTACATGCTAGAGAGAAGGTTGGTGCACTCTGTGCCCCAGATTTCGTTTACTTATGCCATGCACTTTACGGCGATAACACATATAGCTTAGGAGCTATTGTGGCTTGCCTCCTTCACCTTAACAGATCGAAGGGTAAAATTCATGGCAGTATTTATGCTACTCGCTTAGCGAGTCGCTTTAACGTTCAGATACGCCAGCATGATTATCCCTTACCCAAGATTTACTTAGATCACTAGGCTATGTCACATCATCACTTTATTGATGGTGAGAACACTACTATAGATGTTCCTTTTAACCTAGTTTTTAGCAAAATCACTCGTGATATTATTTCGCTGCCTGCAGCTGCTTTGTTTGATTTTATTGCCAGGGCGGATACATGATCATGCTTGAGGACATTGTCGCCTACCGGAACAACTAGGCGGCAGCAGAGCAGGAGCCTCGGGAGTGGGATGCTCAGGTACCCGCTCCACAACACTTCAACATAGGACCTGATGGCTTCTTCGAGTGGTGATTACCAAGCTAGGCCAAAAGCCTAAGCTTGGGCGAGTACGTATTCCCACCGAAATGCATTCACGATCACACATTTCATTCCAGTTGTCGGTGTTCACAATTTTCATTATATCATCCAAGCTAGATTTATTTCCTCGCTTTCTTCTTGTGTGTTTGAAAAACTTTGAGAAAATACAAAAATATTTCCTGCTTCTTTTTCGGTTTTTCTTCCTAGTTTAATTAGCTGTAGTATTAAAAGAAAACCCAAAAGATTTCTCGATCCTTCTTCTTGCTTGTTGGGAGCTTTCCCGTGTAAATAGTTTTTTCTTGTTTTTGTTTTTCTTTCATTATGCATTCTTCAAGAAAAACTAAAAAATCCAAAAAAATTAGTTTATTTCTCTGAATTTCTTTTCTTTTTTACTGAGTCATACCGGGGATAAGACCACGATGAAAATGTTGAGTGGCTCTCATATGCATTTTTACTTATCTAATAAAGAGCCCATATTACCTCGTCTTCTCCTTTTGAATAAAATGTTTGCAGATTCCAGCTTAGTCCATGACACCTTGCACTATTACTATTATCATATCATTCGGTCGTGCAAGTGAAAGGCAATAATGACGATATTGGATGAACTGGCTGTGGCACAGGGAAACGGATATGAACTCAACTTGTTTTGTTTTTGTAAGTATGTTTAACCTAGTATCCATGATTCAGCCTATTATGATTAAACATGTTTGCAATGACCCTTAGAGATTGTAGTTTCTCATGCCATGCTTAAGTAGCTAGGACTGGATAATGATTTATCTTGGATGTCAACATTGCGTTAAAATGATTGTGATGTAGTATGATGATTTGGTATCCTCCTCTAAATGTTTGAGTGGCTTGACTTGGCACATGTTCATGCATGTAGTTGAATCAAAACCAACATAGCCTGATATTTATGTTCATGGTGTTCATATCCTACTCATGCTAGTATCCAATGTTACTTATGAATAATGCATGTTCATGACTATTTTTGCTCTCTAGCTGGCCACTTCTCAACCTATTTGCTAGCCTTTGCCTGTACTAAGCGAGAATGCTGCTTGTGCATAAAAAAATCAAGAAACCCAAGTTATTCCAGATGAGTCCACCATATACCTACCTATATGGGGTATTAATTACCCTGCCATCCTAAGTAAATTTGCATGTGCCACCTCTAAAAACTTCAAATAAATATCCTTTTTTGTGTGCCTGGATTGTTCATAGAGGGACAAGAGGTAGTTAGTATATTCCATGCTAAGCAAGTTAGTCTCAGGATGATGTTTATTCACTCGTCCTTGCACGTGAGGGGCGGTAGTAGGGGTTCCCAGTCCCGAATTTGAATTGCAAATAATTAAACAAAACTCCCCCATGATTGTTGTTGGTATGGACGGTACCCGTGGATTCGGATCAGTCGTGGAGTGTGTTAGTTGGTGGAGGGGAGTAAAACTTTACTTCTATCGCTTGGGAACCGCCACTAATGTGTTTAGCATGGAAGATACCGACAACTAATGGTCGCAAAGTAAACAAGAAGGGTGCATTTCTCAAAATTTCATTTACCTCTGTTTTAAAATTTTGAGCTCTGGCACCGCTGCAAATCATTGCTTCCCTCTGTGAAGGGACTATCTATTTACTTTTATGTTGTGTCATCACCTTCTCAAATAAGCGCCAGATCCTGAGAGCACTATTGTCATCCTCATGCATTGTGTGTAGCTAATGTTCGGTGCATTATGACTGGATCTTTTCTACCATATTACAATGTTTAGTCGCTGCTTGAACTTTGAAGGTGCTTTGCATTTATGTTTTGCAGCCTCAGAAAGGGCTAGCGAGATACCACTGTTGTCATATTATATCATAGTTGTTTTGACAAAGTGTTGTCGTTTGAGATATCTTATTATTGCACACTAGTTGACTATGTCATTGATAGGAGTTAATATAATTTTTAAGAGTTATTGTTGACATGGTTAGTCATGATCTTGGCTGAAAACCTGGGTGCTAGTTAAGCTTATTTATGTAATCAAGAGCAAAAGAGTTCGTAAAAGTTTTTCCTTTTGACTTTCAGTTTATCAACTGAATTGCTTGAGGACAAGCAAATGTTTAAGCTTGGGGGAGTTGATACGTCTCCATCGTATCTACTTTTCCTAACGCCTTTTCTCTTGTTTTGGACTCTAATTTGCATGATTTGAATGAAACTAACCCGGACTGAAGCTATTTTCAGCAGAACTACCATGGTGTTGTTTTTTGTGCAGAAATAAAAGTTTTCGGATTGGAAACGAAACTATGCGAGGATCTTTTATATAATAAAAGAGAATTACTAGAGCCAAGAACCACCGGAGGGGGGGGCGTTGGGTGAGCACAACCACCAGGGCGCGCCCCTCCTGGCGTGCCCGGATGGGTTGTCCCCACCTGTGGCCCCGTAGACCTCGAATCCAACTGCATAAATATCTATTTTTCTAGAAAAAATATGAGGAGAAAGAATTATTGCATTTCACAAGATGGAGCCGCCGCCACCTCCTGTTCTTCATCGGGAGGCCAAATCTAGAGTCCGTTTAGGGCTCTGGAGAGGGGGATATTCGATTTTCGTCATCACCAACCCTTCTCCATCGCCAATTCCATGATGCTCCCTACCAGGAGTGAGTAATTCCTTCGTAGGCTCGCTGGTCGGTGAGGAGTTGGATGAGATTCATTATGTAATCCAGTTAGTTTTGTTAGGGCTTGATCCCTAGTATCCAGTATGTTCTGAGATTGATGTTGATATGACTTTGCCATGCTTAATGCTTGTCACTTTGGGCCCGGGTGCCATGATTTCAGATCTAAACCATTTATGTTATCACCATTATATCTATGTTCTAGATAAGATCTTGCAAGTTATATTCACCTATTACGTGTTATGATTCGTAAACCCCAGAGTGACAGTAGTCGGGATACTTTCCGGTGATGACCGTAGTTTTTGGAGTTCATGTATTCACTATGTGTTAATGCATTGTTCCGGTTCTCTATTAAAGGGAGGCTTTAATATCCTTAGTTTCCAATTGGACCCCGCTGCCATGGGAGGGTAGGACAAAAGATGCCATGCAAGTTCTTTCCATAAGCATGTATGACTCTTTACGGAATACATGCCTACATTATATTTATGAATTGGAGCTATAGTGTCGTATTGCCCTAGGTTATGGATGTTATATGATGAATGTCATCCAATGAATTCACTGATCCAATGCCTATGAATTTCTCTTATATTGTTCCTGCCAAGTTACTACTGCTACTCTTGCTGTTACACTTGCTACAAAGTAATTGCTATTACTGTTGCTATTACTATTGCTATTGCCACTACTATCAAAACTATCATACTACTTTGCTACTAATCACCTTGCTGCAGATAATTAATCTGTAGGTGTGGTTGAATTGACAACTCATCTGCTAATACTTGCAAATATTCTTTGGCTCTCCTTGTGTCGAATCAATAAATTTGGGTTGAATACTCTACCCTCGAAAACTGTTGCGATACCCTATATACTTGTGGGTTATTAGTTGCCGGGGCAGAGATTACCGGGGCAGAGGCTGCCGGCACCGAGGCTGCCGAGACTGAGGCTGCCAAAGCGCCCGAAGAGGAGGAAGGACTTGGAGCGGCCCCCAGGCCCCAGAGCAGAAGCCCCGTCGGATTACGGGTTCCGCAAACCCTTGAGAGGTTCGAACTCTAGGGTGCGTGTGGAGATCTCAACCTACCCAGCCTGCCTACTCACGATCCTCCTAAGCCTAGCACGACAAGCTCGAAGAGATAAAGAGACACAACAGTTTATCCTGGTTCGGGCCACCTTGTGGTGTAATACCCTACTCCAGCGTTTTGGTGGATTGCCTCAGAGGGCTGAGGATGAACTAGTATAGTGGATGAACTGGCCTCGGGAGGAGAGGTGTTCTTGAGCTTGATAGAGCTGTGGGGATGTGAACCAGATCCAATCTAGTTGCCCTCTATGGTGGTGGGTAAGTCCTATTTATAGTGGCCTTGGTCCTCTTCCCAAATGTTGGCGGGAAGGGATCCCACAACGGCCAGATTTGAAAGGGTACAAGTAGTACAGCTTATCGCGACAAAAGTAGTCTTCGCCTGCGAAAAGCCTCTGGTCGTGACGTTGCGGTGGGCTCGTCAATGACCTCCGTCCTGGCGGTCTTGGTCTTGTTGCACTGGAATGGAAACCTTTGGCTGATTCCTCGGGACTCCACGACTGTGGCTTGCCTCCTTTGCACCAAAGAGGAAACGTGCGCTCTGCGCACGCCTGGCGCCCGCCTGGCCTTGGTCGTCATGGCTCACGTCAGCTGAGCCTCGTGAGGTAAACCTTGTATGGAACACTCTGCCCCTCGGGAGCCAGCCTGAAGAGGCCGATCCCCTTAGGGGTCTTGGCATCGTCTGGCTCGCGAGGCTTGGCCCCTCGCGAGGATCTTGAGCTGTCGATGTTGAAGCTAGGCCGTACCGGGCCGTCGATGGAGCCACGCGGTTGGCCGCAGGCAAGCAAGGCTGGATACCCCCATATCCAGAACACCGACAGTAGCCCCCGGGCTCAAGGCACACTCGAACTTGGCTTCCAGGCAAAGCCAAAGGGCAAGTGCGGAGCGCCGCGAGCCCTAACCGCCTGCAGCCTTGACGATGCGTGGTGGTTGATGGGACGTAGGTGACTCCGCTTCCCCACGCTGCCTTGGCAACTGTTCAACTTGACGGGACGATGCGGCATGCAGAAGATCATGATGGCGCGAGGTCGTGGAGGCCAACGGTTGGCCTCCCTTGGGTATAAATGTGAGGGAGGGGCAGAACCCCTCGCCCATCTCTCCTTTGTCTTGCTCCCGCCTGCTTCTCCTCTTCTCCATCTTGCTCTCATGGGATCACCGAGGAAGTTTTCAGCGGCCGAGAAGGGGAAGGCTTCCGAGGAGGGGCCTGTCGCTCCGCCTCCCAAGAGAGGTCGCGATCGTCCCCGCAAGCATCCTGCGGCTCCTACGGCGGCCCCTAGGGGGCGCGGGCGCGGACCCCCTGGAGCCGGCACTCCTCTTGGTGCCCGCGGTGGCACTTCTTCTTGCAGCGGGGGACACCGGCTTCAGAGCAGCCCCCATGACGAAGGGAGACGCGCCGTGATCGTGCGCCCGCCTCAGCCGCACTTCTCTTTGCTGGATGTGCTCCCTGAATTTGTGGTGTGGTCGGAGAGCCCGGCCGACACCTCGCTCCAGCTTCCGGCGTTTCTTCTTCGGCGAGCTTCCTTCCTCGAGGCTTGATGTTCTATGGCTGCAAGCCAACGGCTGCTGCAGCAGAGCTTTGTGGTTCGGTGCCGAGGTCGCCACCTCCGGCAGCGTGGTCCTAACCCGCGGCTGGCAGGCTTTCGCCTGCGCGCGTGGCCTGGGCAGAAGGTGTACCCTCCACTTCAAGTACGATGGCATGGCGACCCTCTATGTGAGGGTGTTCAGGGAGGATGGTCGCCGCGTGGGGTGCTGCCCGGAGAATGGCAGCAACGATGATGGTGGCGAAGGCGAGCTTGGTCTTGGCGGCGCCCGCTCCACCTCCCGTGACGGCAGCTCTTCCTCGGATGAGAGCTCGAGCAGTGGTGGCTACGACCAGCCTCCGTGTCGTCATGCTCGGGTCGAGGACATCGGTGGTTCGTCCCGCCACGGTGCTCCAGTGAAGCTGGAGAGGAGCCTGACGTGAGGCTGGGGGCCGGCGAACTTGGACTCAAGACCGCAGCCTAAGGTCGCCTATATGGGAGAACTGGTGAAGCGCCGGGCCACCTTGAGGCAATGCTTGAGGATGCGGCGCTGGTGCCGAGCTCGTACGCCTTCGGGCCCTCTTTGTTTAGCCTTTCCTTTTTCGTGTAATTCGAAAAAAGAAAGATGTACCCCGTGGAGGCATGTAATGAACTATGGTAGTTGTCGGTGTCAAAACCGGCGGATCTCGGGTAGGGGGTTCCAAACTGTGCGTCTAGGCGGATGGTAACAGGAGACAAGGGACACGATGTTTTACCCAGGTTCGGGCCCTCTTGATGGAGGTAAAACCCTACGTCCTTCTTGATTGATATTGATGATGTGGATGTTACAAGAGTAGATCTACCACGAGATCAAGGAGGCTAAACCCTAGAAGCTAGCCTATGGTATGATTGTTGTCATTCTACGGACTAAACCATCTGGTTTATATAGACACCGGAGAGGGCTAGGGTTACACAGAGTCGGTTACAATGGTAGGAGATCTACATATCCGTATCGCCAAGCTTGCCTTCCACGCCAAGGAAAGTCCCATCCGGACACGGGACGAAGTCTTCAGTCTTGTATCTTCATAGTCTGGGAGTCCGGCCGATGATGATAGTTCGGCTATCCGGACACCCCCTAGTCCAGGACTCCCTCAGTAGCCCTCGAACCAGGCTTCAATGACGACGAGTCCGACGCGTATATTGTCTTCGGCGTTGCAAGGCGGGTTCTCCTTCAAACTTCATGTACCTGTCGAATAGTGTCCGGCTTCCTTGTAAATGTTGCGCTCCTTGGCTTCTACGTCCAATAATGGCCCTCTTCCACGTGTCGTATGAATGCGAAAAGCTAGGGTATTTTTACATTTTACCCCCTAGCCGCGCGAACGAGCCGCCTATAAGAGAGGCGAGGATCTAGATCCAACTCACACCATCCTCCTTCCGCAAGTACTGATCGAAGCGCCTCTGACAAAAATCCATTCCATCATGGATAGTCGACGCGGCTCCTCCTCTCGCGCTCCCAACCCTCAGCCAGGAGATTGGGGGAGATGCTCAGTTCCACACAGCGAGCTAGTGAGGCTCCAAACCGAGGGATATCTTCCCCCAGCCTTCATGGTTCCGGTTCGAGCCAGACTGGCCACCTTCAGGGGTGGAAAGCAGGCGAGAGCATCCCCAACCCTTCCAAAGGAGAGCGGGTATGCTTCGTCCCTTATCTAACAAGGGGACTCGGATTTCCCATACATCCGTTTCTCCGGGGGCTCCTGGAGTTCTACGGACTCCAGCTTCACCACCTTACACCTGCCTCCATTCTGCACATCGCGGGCTTTGTAGCTCTTTGCGAGCTGTTCTTGGGCATCGAGCCCCATTTTGCGCTGTGGAAGAGATAGTTTTGCCTCGTACCCCGTTCTCACGAGGGGTCGATATATCAAGTGGGCGGAGCCGAAATATGGCGCATCGCCGGGACCGGATATCTATCCGGTACCCCGAAGAAGGCGTCCGAAAACTGGCCTTCGGAATGGTTCTACATGGAGGACGCCCCTCTGCCGGATCCAGTTCGGATCGGCCTCCCGGAGTTCAGCAATGCTCCCTTGAAGAAACGCCCGAGTTGGCGCCCGCGGAGCCCTCAACGGGAAGATGATGGGAGCGTCCATTATCTGATGGGCCGGATTAGGTTACTGGCCCACTCCGGATTGACCATGATTGGAATCATGGCCACGTGCATTATGCGAGGGGTGCAGCCGCTCCAATATAGGGGCCACCCCATGTGGGATTTCAACGGGGAAGATGACGCCACCCTGGCCGCAGAGGGCCGGGATCGGCCGCCGATCTGGTAAAGATCCTGTCCGGCTTGTACAAGGGGGAGAAGGAGGACTTCCTCCACACGAGTCCATTGAATGGATTCTCCATGAATAACCCTCGGAGCTGGGTAAGCGGACGTTTATCTATCCGATCCATATTTCCAAAGTCAAGTGTCTTACTTTGTGATTTTGACGCTGGAGCTGCGCCGGGACGTGGAGGGCATACAAAGCCTGACTCCACAGCCAGAGGATCTAGGACGATCCCTTGATCCGGCCTCCGAAGAGGATCCGGACATAAAGGTGGAGCTGATTGACGGGGTGTTCCACCAACTTAGCATGGACAATGCTCTAGTCACCATTACGGCTGACTACCCCGGTTTATTTCCGGCTTCCCAGGTGACTACGACCGGAGCCCTGACACCATCATTTGATCCATGCTCACTTCTGACCATCCTATACCGATGGTGCATCGCAGGAGGCGTCTTTAAGGCGGGAAGCCGAACTCGCGGCGGCTGACCAGCAAGGTTCAGTTCGGCCCAGCAGGCGGAAGAGGAGTGCGACGCGAACTGAAACGTCACCATAACGGTACGGCGTACCGCTGTTTTTAAGGAAAGGATCCCTAGGAGGTATATTAACGCTCATGACTTTTCTAGGAGAAAGAGCGCTCGCCGGACAGTGTCCGGAGAGGTTGCCAATCAAGCCTCCGCCAGCCATGCTCCAACGCGTGGTCCGGAAGGGGAGGCGAACACAAGGCATGAGCCGGATGCTCCTCCAACGGAGGATGCCGACAGGCTGTCCGCCACCAGGTCTGAGGTGAAGAGCGCCATGAATCACAGGCGTCGCCGGACAGTTCTTCGTAACGCGTGTTTCTCCCCGGAGGCGTTAAATGCCTTTAATGAGGGAGACGCGTACCTCCGTGCTGCTCAAGATGGTTTAACCAGAGCCACGGAGCAGTATGTGAAGGACATACGGGTAAGCAATTTTAATAGTTATATATGCCAGTAGCCCCCGAGACTTAAAATAGTTAAAATAACTGATTTAAGGATCATTTGCTATGCAGGATCTTACGGAGAAAAATACCCACCTGTCCCAGGAGCTTCAAGAGTGCAAGGCCCAACTTGAGGCCGCACTGGCCGCCACAGGGGGAGCTACAGAGACTCCCGCTAGTAATACATACTTCGAAAAGATAAGTAGTTAATAAACTGCGGCGTGTGCGTAAATCTGACAATAATATTGCAGAGGGTGCCGTACTAGATCCGGACAAGCAAAAGCTACTGCGCCAGCTGAAGGCCGGCGAGAGGGTGCTTATGAAGGTGCAGCAGGAGAGGAACAAGCTCCAAGATGCCCACACCCAGCTAGGAGAAGAGCTGAAAGGTGTTCGGGCCCAGCTGCCTGGCTCCGTGAAGGAGAATCAGCAGCTTCGTTGCGGCATTTATAGTAAGTGCTTGAGCAAACTCCTTTGAAAAGAAGAGTTCGGCGAGGAAGTCGATTGACAGAAATGTGTCTTTAGGTGTGCTCACAGGTCGCCCTGCGGAGGGAATGCCCGGTTCAATGGGTGACCAACTCCCCGAGCTGATGCAACTGCACGAACGTGTTCGGCAAGCGATGAGTGGCGTCGCCCAGGCCTTATGGCCGTCCGTCTCCCTATCATAAAGCCTTGAAGGGCTTGCCGAGAAGCTTCAGGGAGCACGGCATCGCTTCCATCTATGGAAGATATCGGCCTGCCGTCAAGGCGCCAGGGAGGCCTGGGCCATGGTGAAGACGTGGTACAAGAAGGTGATCCGAACCACATGGCCGAGGTCGGACCTGTGGGGCCCGATGGGAAGGAGATCCCTGTGAGCTTAATGTACGGCCAAGTAGAGTTGGCCACTAAGTATTCCCAACAGGACTGTAAATTAGACTGCCTGTTAGACGGGATTGAAGAGGAGTACAATCAGTCAATTTGACGATGTATTTTAAAATGACATGTAAATGCCTTCTAGCCGGATTGTAGAACGTTTGTCTTTGCCGACCTTTTTGCTTCAACCTCGGGACCCTAGAGTCCGGAGTGTATCCAAATACCTTCTCAGTTATGAAAAAACCGGGGCATGCATGGAAACCAGGCGTAGGGGTCATTAGTGCTTTATCAGACAAGTGCCCAACTAGTTATGTTATATTACATGGTTAGTAAGAAACATCTTCCAGGGAGAATAGTTCCGTTAGGGGTTCCTTTCCCTGGGAGGCATGCCCTAAAGTGCATGCCCACACTACGAAGAGAGCAGAAAAAGCATCTGGGGGCAGATAAGTTAAATAAGTAATAAATCATCTTTCAAGTCACCGACCGAATATTCCCTTAAGAACGCTAGCTTTCGGCTTCACCCAGTCTGAGGTACACATCCGGCTGACCCGGCAGTAACAATCGCAGAGGTGCTCCCTTTACCTCCTAGCCGAACAATCGGGAATGTAGGGGTAAGCACAGGAGCCAGGCAACCCAGCTTGGCCAAAACTTAAGTCATATCGATGCATATAATGGTGAATAAAAGGTACATGCGGAAGTATGACACATGTGTTGGGCATGAAGCCTGTATAAATACGCTTCTGTTAAAGAAGCCCCCAGGTATAATGAGTGCTAGGAGCACATCAAGTGTGTGCGAACAATGCGCAAATCAGCCTATCAAAGGCTTTTACTAAAAAAAGTGGGAAGAAGGAGGGGGACAAGAGACAGTGAAAATGTAAAAGGTGGACGGAGGAGGGAGACGAACTCTGAGTCCAGCGTTAGGCGTAGAATCTTCGGAGACGGGCTGCGTTCCATGGGTTCGGCTCGAGTCGGTTGTCAGATGCGTTACGTAGATGGTATGCTCCGCCGGTCAGGACTTGGTCGATGATGAAGGGACCTTCCCATTTGCGCTTAAGTTTGTCCTTTTTCTTGTCCGGCAGGCGTAGAACAAGTTCCCCAACATTGTAAGTTTTGGCCCGTACTTTTCTGCTTTGATATCTTCGAGCCTGCTGCTGATAGAATGGGGAACGAGCTTTTGCCACGTCCCGCTCCTCCTCTAAGGCGTCCAAACTGTCCTGCCGATCCAACTCGGCTTCTCTTTCTTCGTACATGTGCACGCGAGGTGAGTCATGAATTATATCGCAGGGTAGAACTGCCTCTGCGCCGTACACCATAAAAAATGGTGTGAATCCGGTAGTGCGGTTTGGCGTGGTCCGCAGCCCCCAGAGTACGGAGTCGAGCTCCTCTACCCAATGCATGTTAGATTCCTTGAGGGACCGCACTAGTCTGGGTTTGATGCCGCTCATGATTAGACCATTTGCTCGAACGACTTGACCGTTAGTTTGGGGGTAATAGACTGAAGTGTAGTCGAGCTTGATGCCCATGTTTTTGCACCAGAGTTTAACCTCGTCGGCCGTGAAATTTGTGCCGTATCAGTGATGATGCTGTGGGGGACACCATAACGGTGTACTACCCCGGATATGAAGTCTATCACGGGTCCGTATTCGGCTGTTTTAACTGGCTTGGCCTCTATCCATTTGGTGAATTTGTCCACCATGACCAATAGGTATTTTTGCTTGTGGGTTCCCCCTTTAAGGGGTCCAATCATATCAAGCCCCCAGACCGTGAACGGCCAGGTGATGGGTATAGTTTTAAGGGTGGTGGGTGGCATGTGGCTTTGATTAGCAAAGAGCTGGCAACCGACGCATCGTTGGACTAAGTCCTGAGCATCTGCCCGGGCAGTCGGCCAATAAAATCTTGTACGGAAGGCCTTGCCTACAAGGGCCCGGGCTGCGGCGTGGTGCCCACCGAGTCCGGCGTGAATTTCAGCCAGGAGATTTCGCCCTTCCTCTTTGGAGATACACCTTTGAAGGACTCCTGTTGTGCTTTTCTTATAAAGTTCTCCCTCATGGACCTTGTAGGCTTTAGATCGCCGAACTATGCAGCGGGCCTCATTTTGGTCTTCGGGGAGTAGGCTAGGAATGGTTCCATCCACGGGGCGATTACTGCCATTATTTCATGGGCTGAGGGTGTTATTTCATTGGCTAAGCCACCGACTGTGTCAGAATGTTCCGTGTTGGGTGGTGCGGTTGGTTCCGGGTTGCTATTTCTGGACTCCTCTTCCCATAGTACGGATGGCTTAAAGAGCCGCTCCAGGAAGATGTTTGGAGGAACGGCATCGCGTTTTGCGCCGATGCGTGCCAACACGTCGGCTGCCTGGTTGTTGTCCCGGGCTACGTGGTGGAATTCGAGTCCTTCGAACCGAGCTGACATTTTCAAGACGGCGTTACGGTAGGCTGCCATTTTCGGATCCTTGGCGTCAAAGTCTCCATTTACTTGGGATATTGCGAAGTTTGAATCCCCGCGGACCTCTAGGCGTTGAATGCCCATGGAGATGGCCATCCGGAGACCATGTAGAAGGGCCTCGTATTCGGCTGCCTTGTTGGAGTCCGTGTACATTATTTGAAGTACGTATTGGACTGTATCTCCGGTTGGGGACGTCAAGACGACGCCAGCACCCAAGCCGGCCAACATTTTAGAGCTGTTGGAGTGCATAATCCAATTGGAGTATGCACCATACTCTTTAGGGAGTTCGGCTTCAGTCCATTCAGCGATGAAGTCAGCCAAAACTTGCGACTTTATAGCTCGCCGCGGTTTGTAGGTTATATCGAATGGTAAAAGCTCAATGGCCCATTTTGCAATCCTGCCCGTCGCGTCGTGATTGTTTATGATGTCGTTGAGAGCTACTTCGGAGGCCACTGTTATGGAACACTCTTGAAAGTAGTGTCGCAGCTTCCGGGATGCCATGAACACTGCGTACGCTATCTTTTGATAATGTGGGTACCGGGACTTGCATGGAGTCAGGACAGTGGATACGTAGTACACTGGTTTTTGAAGAGGGAATTTGTGCCCTTCTGTTTCTCGTTCGACAACGAGCATCGCGCTTACAACTTGATGTGTTGCCGCGATATATAACAACATTGGTTTGCCCAAGTTGGGCGCGGCCAGGACCGGATTTGTTTCCAGTATGGCCTTTATTTCTTCGAGTCTGGCTGTGGCAGCATCCGTCCATTCAAAGTGTTCGGTGCGCCTGAGGAGGCGGTAGAGGGGCAATGCTTTTTCTCCCAAACGGGAGATGAAGCGGCTTAGGGCCGCCACGCATCCGGTCAATTTTTGTATTTGTTTGAGGTTCTTTGGGATGTCCAATTGTGACAGAGCTCGGATCTTGGCTGGGTTTGCTTCAATTCCTCTACCGGATACAATGAAGCCCAAGAGCTTTCCGGCTGGTACGCCGAAAACGCATTTTTCCGGGTTGAGCTTAATGTCATTTGCTCGAAGGTTGTCGAATGTGAGCCTCAAATCGTCTATTAGAGTTTCGATGTGTTTGGTCTTGACGACCACATCGTCTACGTATGCCTCCACTGTTTTGCCGATCTGGGTAGCCAGACATGTCTGAATCATGCGCTGATATGTTGCGCCGGCGTTTTTAAGTCCGAAGGGCATTGTGTTGAAGCAGAATGGTCCGTATGGAATAATGAATGCCATTGCGGCCTGGTCTGTTTCCGCCATCTTGATTTGATGGTATCCGGAGTATGCATCGAGGAAACAAAATGAATCATGCCCCGCAGTAGCATCGATGATTTGGTCGATGCGGGGAAGGGGGAAAGGATCCTTTGGACAGGCCTTATTAAGGTCTTTAAAATCCACACAAAGAAGCCAGGATTTGTCCTTTTTTGGTACCATTACCAGGTTTGCTAGCCAGTCCGGATGTTTTACATCTTTGATGAATCCGGCTTCCAATAGTTTGGCTAGCTCCTCTCCCATTGCCTGTCTTTTGGGTTCGGAAAATCGTCGAAGAGCCTGTTTGACTGGCTTGAATCCTTTTAGGATATTTAGGTTGTGCTCTGCCAGCCTGCGTGGGATTCCTGGCATATCTGAAGGGTGCCAGGCAAAAATGTCCCAATTTTCCCAAAGGAATTCTCGTAGTGCGTCTTCTATCCGGAGGCCGTCTTTGTGGGGTCCGTAGGATGGACCTGGAATTTGACTATTTCGTCTGCTGGTTTAAAAGACGTGGACTTAGATCTCTTGTCGAGTATCACATCGTCCCTATTCACCGTGGAGCGTAGTGCCGTGAGTTCTTCTGCCGCTAGTGCTCCGGATAGTGCCTCTAGGGCTAGTGCGGCTGTCTTGTTTTCGGCGCGGAGTGCTATGTCCGGATCACTGATCAGAGTGATGATTCCATTGGGCCCGGGCATTTTGAGCTTCATGTACCAGTAATGGGGTATGGCTTGGAAAATTGTGAATGCCTCTCGCCCTAATAGAGCGTGATATCCGCTGCTGAACGGGGCCACTTGGAACGTGACTTCCTCGGACCTGTAGTTGTCCGGTGAGCCGAACACCACATTTAGTGTGATTTTTCCTGTGCAGCGTGCTTCCCGACTCGGGATTATTCCTCTAAAGGTTGTGCTGCTTCGCTCAATGCGGCTCCAGTCTATTTCCATTTTTTGGAGAGTTTCCTCGTAGAAGAGGTTTAATCCGCTGCCGCCATCCATGAGTACCTTGGTAAGATGAAAGCCATCCACTATGGGACTAAGGACCAATGCGACTGGTGCTCGGGCTATTCGGAATTTAGGTTCGTCGCTGGCATTGAAGGTGATAGCCGTGCCGCTCCATGGATTTGTTGTTGCTACTTGGTAGACTTCGGCGAGGTTGTGGATTGTTCGTTTCCGCATATTATTTGATGCAAAAGTCTCGAAGACTGTTGATACCATACTGGTGCTGTTGGGCTGGTTGTCCGGGGCTAGAAGCCCTTCGCCACTTTTGGCCACCTGCCGTAGTATCCAACATGCCCGGAGGCTATGTGTTGGAGTGGCGCCTTCTGCATTATGGATTTTGCAGGGTCCGCTGAGCCATCCCTCCAGTACGGTTCCGTACCCTTTGGGGGGTTTTTGCTTTTTGATTTTTGACCCAGGTGCTTGAGCATGGTGCACCCTTTTATTCTGGACTAAGTTTGTGTTTAGGGCCGGATTGTCCCAAAATCTAGTTTCGGTTTTCCAGGCACTCTCCATCGCACAGTATTTTCGTACTATGGTCGCCAGGTCGGTGAAGCGCGTGACCTTGCGATGACTTATGGCGTTCATAATTCCCTTGTCCGTGCAACTATTGCAGAAAATAGAGATTGCACTTTCCTCATGGCAGTCCTTTATCCTGTCCATAACCAGGAGGAATCTGGCCCAGTAATGATGTACTGTTTCATCTGGCTCTTGCCGTATTTGGGATAGATTGCTTGTGTTTGGGTGGGCGGGTGGAACTAAATTCGGAACCCCACCCAATCTGAGGCTCAAAGGCCGAGGAATTTCCGGATTTGGAAGCTTGGATTGCTGGAGGTCGTCCAACGAATCTAGTTCGCTGCCTGACTTTAGGTTCAGTACTCGATTGACATCCGTCCCTCCGCGGGAATCCGGCATGGAGGGATCGGGAATCCAGACATAAATGGTTCTTATCATAGGGGAAAAGTCGCCGCGTTGTTCTTCTACCACAGCAACATGGTGGGTAGCCTGGGGAGAGTTAATTTCTCTCAGATCGGTTTTAAGCCCAATCTGATCATAGTCTGTAGCGACTCCCAGGGCGGCGATGCGATCCAAGACCTCGTTTACTGAAGAGAGCTCCATTGGATCCAGCTGCTTGGCGAATTCCGAGTTAATGCGAAGATCGCTTTTGATGACCCGAGAGGTCATCGTCGAAGCGGTGGCCGAATAGGCGGTCATAAGGAAACCACCTAGCCGGATAGCTTGACCGGCGGCCAAAGCTCCTTTGGCGACGGTACCATCTTTAAAGATGGGAGGAGGCATCCTTCCTGATTGCGATGGCACAGAGGAACTCTCAATGAAAGCACCAATGTCGGTGTCAAAACCGGTGGATCTCGGGTAGGGGGTCCCGAACTGTGCGTCTAGGCGGATGGTAACAGGAGACAAGGGACACGATGTTTTACCCAGGTTCGGGCCGTCTTGATGGAGGTAAAACCCTACGTCCTGCTTGATTGATATTGATGATGTGGATGTTACAAGAGTAGATCTACCACGAGATCAAGGAGGCTAAACCCTAGAAGCTAGCCTATGGTATGATTGTTGTCATTCTACGGACTAAACCATCCGGTTTATATAGACACCGGAGAGGGCTAGGGTTACACAGAGTCGGTTACAATGGTAGGATATCTACATATCTGTATCGCCAAGCTTGCCTTCCACGCCAAGGAAAGTCCCATCCGGACACGGGACGAAGTCTTCAATCTTGTATCTTCATAGTCTGGGAGTCCGGCCGATGATGATAGTTCGGCTATCCGGACACCCCCTAGTCCAGGACTCCCTTAGTAGTTATGCCCTTTATGCTACGCTTGCTATCTTGATGTTGTGTTGTAATGTTTGCGATCTGAGTAAGCTAAGGTAGGAAAACTTAGCTTGATATGTGCGTAGTAGTTTTTCGCCGCACGAAAACCTGGCCTTAGGTACTCGACGGAGCCCCCTTTCCCGGGGAACCGTGGGTTGCAGACCTTAGGAGATGCCTTGGGGTCTCAGGAGCCATTGCAGAGTCGCTGCAGGGCTGCTTGCAAAGGAAGGGAAAAAACTGATGAGTGGATCACTCCACCCTATGTGAGCCCCCTGCTATAGATTAGCTCGGACTTGATGCACCGCATCATGCTGCCCGGGGGGCATGGATATGAGGGGTGCCGGTGCCCGTGAGCTTGATCGAGGGCTCCTCGCGAGGATGAAGCTGAAGCACCAAGGTTCGGGGCGGTGCGCGCGTGCAAGGGCAGGCCCAAGGCGCACACACTTGCCTAGCCCCACGCGCGAGGCGCACGAGAGGAAGTGATGGGCAACTGCCACCTCTCTTACGCCCTCAGGCCAAAAACAGCCCAGGAGAAGGAAACAGCTCGAGGAGCCAGAGTTTGAAAATACCAAATCCATTGAAAGATCACTAAAAACTGCAAGCAACTTCAGAAAGCAAATGAACAGCCGCGTCCGGCACCTAATCTAGTCTTCTCACCAGCGCGGAGCTAAGCGCTGCCACTAAGACATGGAAGGGAGCCCTCATGAGGCCCCAGGGCGGCTCTTAGGAGACTCCGGGGCGTGTACAACCCCAAACATTATTACGTGAGAGTGTCACGAGCGGAGACCTTCACGGGCTGGAGCCTTTCTTCAGGTGTAGAACTTCCGGAGGTGCTGGATGTTCCAGGCGTTCTAGATGGGGACCCGTCCTGTGTCTGCAGGCGCGCGGCACCAGGCCTGGAGACACGGGCAATCCTAAAGGGCCCTCCCACATGGGAGAGAGCTTGTGCAGCCCCTCCTTGGAGAGCACCCGCCTCGGGATGAGGTCGCCCACCTCTAACGTCCTAGGGCGGACACTGCAGAAGTGGTATCGCTGCAGCGCCTGCTGGTACCTTGCCGCTCGGAACTAGGCTCGATGGCGGTGTTCCTCCCCCAGCACGAGATCCATCCTCCACGTGGCGTCCTGGCGCGCTTCGTTGAACGCCAGGACCTGCATGGAGCGATGCTTGACCTCGTGAGGGAGAACCACTTCCGCTCCATAGGCGAGGAAGAACGGCGTCTATCCTGTTGGCTTGGTTGCGGTGGTGCGGATGCACCACAACACGGACTGCAACTCGTGGAGCCAGCCCCTGCCGCAGGCCTCGAGCTTCTTCTTGAAGGTCCTGGTCTTGAGGCCCCTCGGGACTTCTGCATTGGCCCGCTCGGCCTAGCCGTTGCTCCGTGGGTGCGCCACTAAGGCATAGCATATATGCGTTCCAAGGTTAGCACAATATGTTTTGAAAAGGTTGCTAGTGAACTGTGAGCCGTTGTCAGTGATGATGCGGTTAGGGACCCCAAACCGGCTCACAATCCTCTGATGAACTTGACGGCCGATCCAGTTGGATGGTGCACACGGCTTCTACCTCTGCCCACTTGGTGAACTTGTCGATGGCGACGTAGAGGTATCGGTAGCCCCCTGGCGCTCGAGGGAACAGCCCCAAGATGTCCAGCCCCCAGACCGCGAACAGCCATGTGAGCGGGATTGTCTGGAGGCCTTGCGCGGGCTGGTGGATTTGCTTGGTGTGGAACTGGCATGCTTCACAGGAGCGCACCAGCTCTGCAGCGTCATTAAGCGCGATGGGACAGTAGAAGCCACTGCGCAACGCCTTGCCCACCAGAGGGCGTGATGAGGAATGACGCCCACAGTCCCTACCATGTATGTCCACTAGCAGCTCGAGCCCCTGTTCCCTAAAGATGCACCGCAATGAAACGTCATTGGGCCTCTTGCGATATAACTCACCATCCTGGATGCAGTATGCAGTGGCTTGACGGGCCACGCGCTCGGCGTCCTCCTCCTTCTCTGGCAAGGTCCCTTGAAGCAGGTAGGCCCTGAACTCCTCGGTCCAGCACCCCTCCTGAGGCTCGAGTGCAAGTAGCAGGCGGGCCCCCGAGGGGTGGCCACAGGCTGGGGCACCCGTCTTAGGTGCCTGAGGCAAGTCCTCCTGAGGCGGTACTAGAGTCGTGGCATGGGGAGCCACAAACGGCTTGAAGAGCCACTCCTCAAACACCCCCGGCTCCTGAGGGAGCCTGCGGGAGGCTCTCTTGGCGATGTCATCTACTTCCTTGTTCGTTTCGCACGGCACGTGTTGCAGCTCCACGCCCATGAACCGCTTCTCCATCTTGCACACCTCTTCTAGGTACACCTCCATGTGCTCGTCCTTAGGCATGTAGTCCTTGTTGTAGAAGTTGACGAGGAGCTGAGAGTCACCCTTGATGGTGAGGCGCTTCACCCCCGGCGCTACCGCGGCCCTAAGTTCGGCGAGCAGGCCTTCAAATTCCGCAATGTTGTTGGAGGCCTTCTCTCCCTGCTGGAAGCAGAGCTGCACCGCGTAGTAGAGCTTGTCCTTGGTGGTTGAGATGAGGACGACCCCTGCTCCTGCACCTTGTCGCGCAAATGCCCTGTCAAAGTACATGATCCATCTGTCTGGTTCCTCGTCTCCTGGCAAGAGGGAGCGGTCCTCGCTTACTCCATGGTCAGGAGTGTCAGTCCACTTGGCCACGAAGTCCGTGAAGGCCGCACCCTTGATAACCCTGGTGGTGTTGAACTCGAGATTGAACGCCTGAAGCTCGATGTTCCATTCAGCAACTCGCCCGGCGGAATTCGGGCTCCGGAGCACCCTCTCCAGTGGGTATGCCGAAACAACCTTGATGAGGTGACCTTGAAAGTAGTGGCGCAAATTTCGGGAGGCGACCAGGAGCACGAATAGGAGTTTCTGAGGCAGGGGGTAGCACGCCCGTGCCTCCCCCAGTACCGTGTTGACGAAGTAGACAGGGTGCTCGATGAGGGGGGAGGCATCAGTGGAGTCTTGTTCTTCACGAGGGCTCGGATCTTCCATGGCTTCACGAGGTCCGTCCTCGGGAGCCCCAGTGGCCGCAGGGTTGATCGCGACCTCGGGAGGAGTGTCGACCACCGGGTCGGTCGAGGCCCCAGGCACATTGTCCTGAGGGTGTTGTGCCTGGCTTGATGGTTGTGCATCCTGCCGAGGTTTCTTGGACGGGCGCTCAGGGCGGAGCTAGCTGAGTGAGGGGTGGCTGCCAGATAGAGCACCTAGGGCTCGAGAGGGTGTGGCGCCACCATCACCGGTGGGCTGGTCAGATATCTCTTGTGGTCTTGAAAGGCTGCATCTACCTCCGGGGTCCACTCGAACAGTTCCTTCCTCTTCATCAGCTTGAAGAACGGGAGCCCCCCCCCAACATGGAAATGAAGCGCCCAAGCGAGGTTACGCAGCTCGCCAGCTTCTGCATCTCCTTCAGGGTCTGTGGGGGGCTCATGTCCTCTATCGCCTTGACCTTCTCTGGATTGGCCTCGATCCCTCTATGTGACACCAAGAAGCCCAGCAGCTTGCCAAAGGGAACCCCGAACACACACTTCTCGCGATTGAGCCGAAGATCCACCTTGCGCGGGCTGGCAAACGTCTCCTTCGGATCTGCTATCAGGGTCCCGGCCTCCCGGGACTTCACCACTATATCGTAAACATAGGCCTCTGCATTTCTCCTGAGCTGCAAGCCCAGGACAATGTGCATCAGTTACTGGAAGGTTTCCCTGGCATTACGCAGCCCGAAGGGCATGCAGGTGTAGCAGTACACCCCGTAGGAGGTCAGGAACGTTGTCTTCTCCACATCTTGCACGACCATCTTGATCTGGTGGTAGCCCGAGAAGGCATCCAAGAAGCACAGCAGGTCGCACGTGGCGGTGGAGTCCATGATCTGGTCAATGCGGGGGAGTGGGGAAGGATCTTGCGGGCAGGCCTTGTTGAGCTTGGTGAAGTCGACACAAATGCGCTCCTTCCCTCCTTTCTTGGGGATGATGACGGGATTCGCCAGCCACTCCGGGTATCGTACCTCCCTGATGACCCCTGCTGCTTGTAGCTTGCGGGTTTCTTGGACTATGAAGGCCTACATCTCGACGGACTGACAACGTGCCTTCTGCTTCACTGGTCGCACGTTTTGGCATATCTTCAGGTGGTGCTCGATTATTCCCCTTGGGACCCTGGCCAGGTGTTTGGGTTCCCAAGCGAATACATCCTTGTTGGCTCATAGGAACTTGACCAACGCTTCCTCTTGGTCCCGAGGGAGGCCAGCACCTATGGTGAAGGTGGTGCTGGCCGTTCCCTCCTCACTGACCAGCACCTGCTTCGTCTCGGCTTGGTCTTGGAAGAACGACTGCCTCTTCTTGGCTGACGCTACTTCTGGGGCCTCCGGATCCCCCTTCTCGTCAGGCAGCATGGATGCCACCGACCTGAAGGCGAGCTTGAGGGCATGCAGCGTGTCTTTGGTGTCCCCCGCCACCATGAGGACACCATTGCTGCCAGACATCTTCATGAGGTTGTATGCAGGGTGAGTTGCTACCATAAACTGGGCCAAAGCCGGGTACCCCAAGATGGCATTGTATGGCAGGTCGATCCGGGCGATGTTGAAGTCGACGAGCTCGATGCGGTAGTTGTCGCGGGTCTTGAAGGTGACAGGAAGGAGAATCTGCCCCAAGGGGCTGGTGGAGCCGCCGCCGACCCTAGAGAAAGGCTTGGAGGGGCGGAGCCGGCTGGGTGGCATGTGTAGTAGGCCGAATGCCTCCGTGGAGAGCACGTTGAGGCAGGCTCCGCCATCGATGACGGTCCTGGTGACCGCCACGTTGCAAATAGTGGGGGTGCAAAGCATCGGGAGCGTGCCTGCTCCTGTCATGGCGGTCGGATGATCCCCGAGGACGAAGGTGAGGTCGGCCTTGGGCGCTGCCCAGCCCGGGGGAGCCCCCGAGCCCACCTAGGTATCGCCTACTTGTCGGTAGAACAGCTTGATGTGGCGACCGGAGGGCGGTGCCTGTGAGCCACCTAGGAGAGTTGCAACGACAGGGGGCGCCGGTGCCACATAGTGGACGAGGCAGAGGTCGCGCAGCTCCTCCCAGGATGCCACCGAGGACGTCGGCAAATTGAGTAACCAGGCGCGTGGTGCGCCTATGAGGGCCATGGGGAGCCAGTTGGCCTTTACCTTGTCGTCTCTGTCGGCCGCCCAGACTGCCTCCTCGTATGCATGGAGGAAGGCGGCCCGATCCGCCGCGCCATCGTAGCGTGGCGGCATCTCTGGACGGAACTTGGGAGGCCACCGCACCTGCCGTAGGAAGAGGGTGAAATAGCGCATCCCTAGCGTTTCTTCGGGAGCGCGTGTCGGCTGGATCAACGGAGGAGCGCCCGCCATCGGTGCTGGCGGCGCGGTCTGGCGGTTGGGGTGGAAGATTTCCGATGCACCCCTACCCGGCACGCCAAATGTCGGATTATGGGTTCTACAAACCCTTGAGAGGTTCGAACTCTGGGGTGCGTGCGGGGATCTCAATCTACCCAGCCTGCCTACTCGCGATCCTCCTAAGCCTAGCGCGACAAGCTCAAAGAGACAAAAAGACACAACAGTTTATCCTGGTTTGGGCCACCATGCGGTGTAATACCTTACTCCAGCATTTTGATGGATTGCCTCGGAGGGCGGAGGATGAACTAGCATAGTGGATAAACTGGCCTCAGGAGGAGAGGTGTTCTTGAGCTTGATAGAGCAGTGGGGATGTGAACCAGATCTGATCGAGTTGCCCTCTATGGTGGTGGCTAAGTCCTATTTATAGTGGCCTTGGTCCTCTTCCCAAATGTTGGCGGGAAGGGATCCCACAACGGTCGGATTTGAAAGGGGACAAGTAGTATAGCTTATCCTGACAAAAGTAGTCTTCGCCTGCGAAAAGCCTCTGGTCGTGACGCTGCGGTGGTCTCGTCGATGACCTCCGTCCTGCCGTGCTAGCGGTCTTGGTCTTGTTGCACCGAAATGGAAACCTTTGGCTAATTCCTCGGGACTCCGCTCCTATGGCTTGCCTCCTTTGCACCGAAGAGGAAACCTGCGCTCTGCGCACGCCTGGCCTTGGTCGTCATGGCTCACATCAACTGTGTCTCATGAGGTAAACCTTGCATGGCACTCTCCGCCCCTCGGGAGCCAGCCTGAAGAGGCTGATCCCCTCGGGGGTCTTGGCGTCATCCGCCTTACGAGGCTTGGCCCCTCACGAGGATCTTGGGCTGTTGAGGTTGAAGCTGGGCCGTACCAGGCCGTCGATGGAGCCACACGGTGGGCCGCAGGCAGGCAGGGCTGGACACCCCCATATCCAGAACGCCGACAAGCCCCGCCTTGACGAGAGAGGCAGCCGAGAGCCAATGGTGCCGTCTTTGTCACGGGTTGGCCCCAAGGTGAACGAGACGACCACTAGGGGCGACAAAGAGGATATTGTGCGCCGCCATTCATCCCGCCTCACTCAAGCCTTGACACCTCCTTCCCGGCAACAAGTTGTGAAGGGCGTTGATCCCGCGCCACCGTCGAGCCCAGTCCCGACAGTGAGCAGGACCCCACCACCACTCAAGAGGGCCAGGGAATCGCCCCCGCCCTTAGTGTATGAGATGGACACCATGCTCGACGACCCAGAGTGAGGAAGAACTTTGCTTTTCTTAATTCCATCTGCTTTCCATTTGATTCTCAACTGATCTTGTGCTGCTAGTCTTGACAGGGACGACGAGACCCTTGTGCAACTGTCCAAGCGGGCCAAAACAATAGTGGAGCTGGGCTGGTGTCAGGCATTGACCGGGCAAAGGATGCCATGGATGACACCATACCCAGCCCCTAGGCCATTCCTCTACACGAAGGCATGGGTCAGACCTCGTTTTCTGGCAATCATGCTGAAGTTTCTCTTATGTCACCCGCCAAGGAGACCGACGGAGGCACCCAAGGGGAAACCCGACAACAAGTGGCGGCCACTCTGGCTCCCTCGACAAGTGATACCCAAAGAATGGGCTCGCCGGCAAGGGCTTCCACCGCTGGGTCCATTCGTGCTGAGGCTACCACTGCGGAGGAGGCGGACGCCAATCGCCCACGAACAAGCACTGCTGAGGAGGGAGGAGTTTCTTCTCATCGGCCGACGACAGGTAAACATTTTTCCTTCGAATCTTTATCTTTGAAATTTTTGCTTTCTTGATTCTTTGGTCATGCTCCTGAATCCCATGTTTCTCTTGCCTCCAACTCCCTTCGCAGTCCCCGTGCTTGAAGAGAAGGAGCTTTTGGAGGAAGTGGCCAACATAGGGAAGGATGCCGCTGTAGAGGCCCTCAAGATTGCTACTAAAGAAGGTCATGTCGAGGCCCCCAAGGATATCCAAGAAGCCCCAGAGGGAAAAGAGGAAATCCCTGGCAGCACACCTGGCCCCATCATGGAAGTTGAGGAAAAAGTGCCCCTCCAAAGTGATGCTTCAAACATGAGGGTGACTTTCCCCACAAGCAGCTTGGCGATGGTCACTGCTCATCGTATCCTGACAGCCCCCAGCTCGTCAGTTTTTTCCGGGGCAAACTTTGATGAGGAGATTAGCCGCATACTGGCTCCTATGACCCTAAGAGCCAAAGAAGCAAGTGACCCCGATGACTGTTCCAAGGACTTGGTCTTTCTGGAGACGATGGCCCCTGGGCTCAAAGAAGTGCAAGAGAGGTATGACCAGAAGCGGCAGGTAGTTCAGGAGGAACACATGGCCCAAGAAGTGGCCACCCAGCAACTGAAGGACAAGGCAGAAGAATTGTGCTCTTGTTACAACGTCCGATCCCACGAACTCAGGGATCAGGAGGAGAAGATGGCTGCAGCTCTGAAAAGGGCAAGAGCTCGTGATGACAAGTTAACAGAGCGTGAAGCGCAGCTCAATGCCAAGGCCAAAGATCTTGCTACTCGCGAGCAGGCCATGGATGACACTCTTTGCAACAAGGATGACGAGCTGAAGGGCCTTGTTCAGTAGTGGGTCAAGGATCTGGAGGATGGCCACAAGAAGGCCATCGATGCACAGACCCAGGACGCAACAGCTAAACTCAAGGAGGTCACCGACAACTTTGCCGTGGCCTTCGAAGCCAAAACAGAGCTTGAAACCTGAATGGGGAAGCTGGAGGAAGAGCTTGCCGGGAACAGGAAAGAGATCGAGGCCCTTCGGGAAGAAGCACGGAAGGCAGCCTCTGACGATACCATGGACCTAGGGTAGGGTCATAGGCCTGACCTATACGCCCTACCCAAGGTCACTAATCTAGAATCAAGGACATGCAAAGTATAGCAAGAAATACCGACTGAAGTAGCCATGGAGTGCAATCCACTCGACCAATCACCTCACTCGAAAACCCCCAATTTCACTCGACCGAGACGAAGGCATTTGACCATACAGGAAACCACCCGAAGTACTGAAGACCTAGAGTCACTCAGGATGGCAACGGTCAGGCGTTCACTTCGTAGTCTTAAAGATCATTAATAACACTTTATAGCTGGCATTACCAGTAACGCCCTGTCTTAATGTAACTTGAACTCTATAATGGAGGACGGCTGGGATCCTGGTGCACTCTATATAAGCCACCCCCTCCTCTGGGACAAGGGTGTTGGAAATATGCCCTAGAGGCAATAATAAATTAGTTATTATTATATTTCCTTGTTCATGATAATCGTTTATTATCCATGCTATAATTGTATTGATAGGAAACTCAGATACATGTGTGGGTACATAGACAACACCATGTCCCTAGTAAGCCTCTAGTTGACTAGCTCATTGATCAATAGATGGTTACAGTTTCCTGACCATGGACATTGGATGTCGTTGATAACGGGATCACATCATTAGCAGAATGATGTGATGGACAAGACCCAATCCTAAGCCTAGCACAAAGATCGTGTAGTTCGTATGCTAAAGCTTTTCTAATGTCAAGTATCTTTTCCTTAGACCATGAGATTGTGCAACTCCCGGATACCGTAGGAATGCTTTGGGTGTACCAAACGTCACAACGTAACCGGGTGGCTATAAAGGTGCACTACAGGTATCTCCGAAAGTGTCTGTTGGGTTGGCACGAATCGAGACTGGGATTTGTCACTCCGTGTAAACGGAGAGGTATCTCTGGGCCCACTCGGTAGGACATCATCATAATGTGCACAATGTGACCAAGGGGTTGATCACGAGATGATGTGTTACGGAACGAGTAAAGAGACTTGCCGGTAACGAGATTGAACAAGGTATCGGTATACCGACGATCAAATCTCGGGCAAGTACAATACCGTTAGACAAAGGGAATTGTATTCGGGATCGATTGAGTCCTTGACATCATGGTTCATCCGATGAGATCATCGTGGAACATGTGGGAGCCAACATGGGTATACAGATCCCGCTGTTGGTTATTGGCCGGAGAACGTCTAGGTCATGTCTGCATGGTTCCCGAACCCGTAGGGTCTACACACTTAAGGTTCGATGACGCTAGGGTTATAAAGAAAGTTTGTATGTGGTTACTGAATGTTGTTTGGAGTCCCGTATGAGATCCCGGACGTCACGAGGAGTTCCGGAATAGTCCGGAGGTAAAGATTTATATATGGAAAGTTGTTGTTCGGGTTCCGGAAAAAGTTCGAGTTTTTTCGGTATTGTACCGGGAAGCTTCCAGAAGGTTCCGGAGGATTCCGGAGGGGTCCGGAGGTCCGGAAATTGCTCCACCACGTCTAATACAGTAGCATGGGCTGTAGGGTGGCGCCCTAGCCTTAATGGGCCAGGGGCACCAGCCCCCCCAAGGCCCATGCGCATGGGAGAGGGGAAACCCTAAGGGGGAGGGCCTCCACTTGACTTGGGAGGCACTCCTCCCCCCCTTGGCCGCCGCCCCCTTCTCAGATTGGATCTAAGGGGGCCGGCCCCCCTCTCCCTTGCCCCTATATATATGTGGGGGTGGGAGGGCAGCCGCACCACAAGTTCTGGCGCAGCCCTCCCCCTCTCCCAAGTACTCCTCCTCTCCCGCGGTGCTTGGCGAAGCCCTGCAGGATTGCCACGCTCCTCCATCACCACCACGCCGTTGTGCTGCTGCTGGATGGAGTCTTCCTCAACCTCTCCCTCTCTCCTTGCTGGATCAAGGCATGGGAGACGTCACCGGGTTGTACGTGTGTTGAACGCGGAGGTGCCGTCTGTTCGGCACTAGGATCTCCGGTGATTTGGATCATGACGAGTACGACTCCTTCAACCCCGTTCTCTTGAACGCTTCCGTTTAGAGATCTACAAGGGTATGTAGATGCACTCTCCTTCCCCTCGTTGCTGGTTTCTCCATAGATAGATCTTGGTGACACGTAGGAAAATTTTGAATTTCTGCTACCTTCCCCAACAGTGGTATTAGAGCCAGGTTTATTGCGTAGATTCTTTGCACGAGTAGAACACAAAGTAGTTGTGGGCGTTGATTTTGTTCAATATGCTTACCGTTACTACTCCAATCTTGTTTCGACAGTATTGTGGGATGAAGCGGCCCGGACCGACCTTACACGTACACTTACGTGAGACAGGTTCCACCGACTGACATGCACTTGGTGCATAAGGTGGCTAGCGGGTGCCAGTCTCTCCCACTTTAGTCGGAATGGATTCGATGAAAAGGGTCCTTATGAAGGGTAAATAGCAATTGAAATATCACGTTGTGGTTTTTGCGTAGGTAAGAAACGTTCTTGCTAGCAACCCATAGCAGCCACGTAAAACATGCAAACAACAATTAGAGGACGTCTAACTTGTTTTTGCAGGGTATGCTATGTGATGTGATATGGCCAAGAAGAATGTGATGAATGATATGTGATGTATGAGATTGATCATGTTCTTGTAATAGGAATCACGACTTGCATGTCGATGAGTATGACAACCGGCAGGAGCCATAGGAGTTGTCTTGATTTATTGTATGACCTGCGTGTCATTGAACAACGCCATGTAATTACTTTACTTTATTGCTAACCGGTAGCCATAGTAGTAGAAGTAATAAGTTGGCGAGACAACTTCATGGAGACACGATGATGGAGATCATGATGATGGAGATCATGGTGTCATGCCGGTGACGATGATGATCATGGAGCCCTGAAGATGAAGATCAAAAGGAGCAAAATGATATTGGCCATATCATGTCACTTTTTGATTGCATGTGATGTTTATCATGTTTATGCATCTTATTTGCTTAGAACGACGGTAGTAAATAAGATGATCCCTCATTAAAATTTCAAGAAAGTGTTCCCCCTAACTGTGCACTGTTGCGAAAGTTCGTCGTTTCGAAGCACCACGTGATGATCGGGTGTGATAGATTCTTACGTTCACATACAATGGGTGTAAGCCAGATTTACACACGCGAAACACTTAGGTTAACTTGACGAGCCTAGCATGTACAGACATGGCCTCGGAACACAAGAGACCGAAAGGTCGAGCATGAGTCGTATAGTAGACACGATCAACATGAAGATGTTCACCGATGATGACTAGTCCGTCTCACGTGATGATCGGACACGGCCTAGTTAACTCGGATCATGTAATCACTTAGATGACTAGAGGGATGTCTATCTGAGTGGGAGTTCATGAGATGAACTTAATTATCCTAAACATGGTCAAAAGATCTTTGCAAATTATGTCGTAAGCTCGCGCTTTAGTTCCACTGTTTAGATATGCTCCTAGAGAAAACATAGTTGAAAGTTGACAGTAGCAATTATGCGGACAGTAGAAAGCTTATGTCCTTAATGCACCGCTCAGTGTGCTGAACCCCAAACGTCGTTTGTGGATGTTGCGGACATCGGACATACACGTTTTGATAACTACGTGATAGTTCGGTTAAATGGTTTAGAGTAGAGGCACCAAAGACATTTTCAAAACGTTGCGGAACATATGAGATGTTTTGAGGGCTGAAATTGGGATTTCAGGATCGTGCCCACGTCAAGAGGTATGAGACCTCCGACGATTTTCTTAGCCAGCAAACTAAGGGAGAAAAGCTCAATCGTTGAGCTTGTGCTCACATTGTCTGAGTACAACAATCACTTTAATCGAGTGGGATTTGATCCTCCAGATGAGATGGTGATGTTTCTCCAAAGTCATTGCCACCAAGTTGCTAGAGCTTCGTGATGAACTATAACATATCAGGGATAGATATGATGATCCTTGAGGTATTCGCGATGTTTGACACCGCGAAAGTAGAAATCAAGAAGGAGCATCAATTGTTGATGGTTGGTGAAACCACTAGTTTCAAGAAGGGCAAGGGCAAGAAGGGATACTTCATGAAACGGCAAATTAGCTGCTGCTCTAGTGAAGAAACCCAAGGTTGAACCCAAACCAGAGACTAAGTGCTTCTGTAATAAGGGGAACAGCCACTGGAGCAGAATTACCCTAGATACTTGGTAGATGAGAAGGCTGGCAAGGTCGATAGAAGTATATTGGATATACATTATGTTAATGTGTACTTTACTAGTACTCCTAGTAGCACCAGGGTATTAAGATACCGGTTCGGTTGCTAAGTGTTAGTAACTCGAAATAAAAGAGCTACGGAATAAACGGAGACTAGCTAAAGGTGAGCTGACGATATGTGTTGGAAGTGTTTCCAAGTTTGATGTGATCAAACATCGCACGCTCCCTCTACCATCAAGATTAGTATTAAACCTGAATAATTTTCATTTGGTGTTTGCGTTGAGCATAGACGTGATTGGATTATGTCTATCGCAATACGGTTATTCATTTAAGGAGAATAATGGTTACTCTATTTATTTGAATAATACCTTCAATGGTCTTGCACCTAAAGGAATGGTTTATTGAATCTCGATCGTAGTGATACACATTTTCGTGCCAAAAGATATAAGATAGTAATGATAGTACCACTTACTTGTGGCACTGTCATGTAAGTCATATTGGTATAAAACGCCTGAAGAAGCTCCATGTTGATGGATCTTTGGACTCACTCGTTTTTGAAAAGTTTGAGACATGCGAACCATGTCTATTGGTGTATACGCATGAAGAAACTCCATGGAGATGGATCGTTTGGACTCATTTGATTTCGAATCACTTGAGATATGCAAATCATACCACATGGGCAAGATGACTGAAAAGCCTCATTTTCAGTGAGATGGAACAAGATAGCAACTTGTTGGAAGTAACACTTTTTGATGTGTGCAGTCCAATGAGTGCTGAGGCATGTAGTGAATATCGTTATGTTCTTACTTCACGAATGATTTGAGTAGATACTGAGTGTATTTATTTGATGAAACACAAGTCTGAATTATTGAATGGTTCAAGTAATTTCAGAGTGAAGTTGAAGATCATCATGACAAGAGGATAAAATGTCTATGATATGATCATAGAGATGAGTATCTGAGTTATGAGCTTTGGCATGCAATTAAGACATTGTGGAAATTGTTTCACAATTAATACCGCCTGGAACACCATAGTGTGATGGTGTGTCCGAACATCATAGTTGCACCCTATTGGATATGGTGCGTACCATGGTGTCTCGTATCGAACCACTATCGTTCATGGGTTAGGCATTAGAGACAACCGCACTCACTTTAATAGGGCACCACGTAATTCCGTTGAGACGACACCGTTTGAATTATGGTTTGGAGAAACCTAAGTTGTCGTTTCTTGAAAATTTGGGGCTGCGACGCTTATGTGAAAAAGTTTCGTTGTGATAAGCTCGAACCCAAAAACGGATAAATGCATCTTCATAGGATACCCAAAATGGTTGGGTATACCTCCTAATTCAGATCCGGAAGCAAAAGTGATTGTTTCTAGAAACGGGTCCTTTCTCGAGGAAAAGTTTCTCTTGAAAGAATTGAGTGGGAGGATGGTGGAGACTTGATGAGGTTATTGAACCATCACTTCAACCAGTGTGTAGCAGGGCATAGGAAGTTGTTCCTGTGGCACCTACACCAATTGAGGTGGAAGCTTATGATAGTGATCATGAAGCTTCGGATCAAGTCACTACCGAACCTCGTAGGACAACAAGGACGCGTACTGCTTCAGAGTGGTACGGTGATCCTGTCTTGAAGGTCATGTTGCTAGACAACAATGAACCTACGAGCTATGGAGAAGCGATGGTGGGCCCAAATTCCGACAAATGGTTATAAGCCTTGAAATCCGAGATAGGATCCATGTATCAGAACAAAGCATGGACTTTGGTGGACTTGCCCAATGATCGGCAAGCCATTTAGATAAATGGATCTTTAAGAAGAAGACGGACACGGACGGTAATGTCACCGTCTATGAAGCTCGACTTGTGGCGAAGAGTTTTTCACAAGTTCAAGGAGTTGACTACGATGAGATTTTCTCATCCGTAGCGATGCTTAAGTCCATCGGATTCATGTTAGCATTAGCTGCATTTATGAAATCTGGCAGATGGATGTCAAAACGAGTTTCCTTACCAGTCTTCATATGGAAAGATTGTATGTGATACAATCAGAAAGTTTTTGTCGATCCTAAGGATGCTAAAAGGTATGCTGGCTCCAGCAATCCTTCTAAGGACTGGAGTAAGCATCTCGGAGTTGGAATGTGTGCTTTGATGAGATGATCAAAGATTTTGGGTTTATACAAAGTTCATGATAAACTTGTATTTCCAAAGTAGTGAGTGGGAGCATTATAGAATTTCTGATGAGTATATGTTGTTGACATATTGTTGATCAGAAATGATGTAGAATTTCTGGAAAGCATATAGGGTTATTTGAAAGGTGTTTTTCAATAGAAAACCAGTATTAAGCTACTTGAACATTGAGCATCAAGATCTATGAGGATAGATCAAAAATGCTTAATGGTACTTTCAAATGAGCACATACCTTGACATGATCTTGAAGGTGTTCAAGATGGATCAGTCAAAGAAGGAGTTCTTGCCTAAGTTGTAAGGTATGAAGTTAAGAGTTAAAGCTCGACCACGGCAGAAGAGAGAGAAAGGACGAAGGTCGCCCCCTATGCTTCAGACGTAGGCTCTATAGTATGCTATGCTGTGTACCGCACCGGAAGTGTCCCTTGCCATGAGTCAGTCAAGGGGTACAAGAATGATCCAGGAATGGATCATTGGACAGCGGTCAAAATTGTCCTTGGAGTAAATAAGGACATGTTTCTCGATTATGGAGGTGATAAAGAGTTTGGCATAAAGGTTTACGTCGATGCAAGCTTTCACACCTATCTGAATAACTCTGAGTAGCAAACCGGATACGTATAGTGGAGCAACCATTTGGAATAGCTCCAAGTGGAGCATGGAAGCAGCATTTACAATATGACCTAGAGATTTGTGAAGTACATACGGATCTGAATGTTGCAGACCCGTTGACAAAACCTCTCTTACAAGCAAAACATGATCAAACCCCAGAACTCATTGAGTCTTAATCACATGATGATGTGAACTAGTTTAGTGACACTAGTAAACTCTTTGGATGTTGGTCACATGGTGATGTGACCTGTGAATGTTAATCACATGGCGATGTGAACTAGATTATTGACTCTAGTGCAAGTGGGAGTGTCGGTGTCAAAATCGGCGGATCTCGGGTAGGGGGTCCCGAACTGTGCGTCTAGGCGGATGGTAACAGGAGACAAGGGACACGATGTTTTACCCAGGTTCAGGCCCTCCTGATGGAGGTAAAACCCTACGTCTTGCTTGATTGATATTGATGATGTGGATGTTACAAGAGTAGATCTACCACGAGATCAAGGAGGCTAAACCCTAGAAGCTAGCCTATGGTATGATTGTTGTTATTGTCGTTGTCCTACACACTAAAACCATCCGGTTTATATAGACACCGGAGAGGGCTAGGGTTACACAGAGTCGGTTACAATGGTAGGAGATCTACATATCCGTATCGCCAAACTTGCCTTCCACGCCAAGGAAAGTCCCATCCAGACACGGGACGAAGTCTTCAATCTTGTATCTTCATAGTCTTGGAGTTTGGCCGATGATGATAGTTCGGCTATCCAGACACCCCCTAGTCCAGGACTCCCTCAGTAGCCCCTGAACCAGGCTTCAATGACGACGAGTCCGGCGCGCATATTGTCTTCGGCATTGCAAGGCGGGTTCCTTCTCCGAATAATTTATAGAAGATTGTGAACACTAGGATAGTGTCCGACTCTGCAAAATAGATTCCACATTCCACCGTAGAGAGAATAATATTTACACAAGTTCAATCTGCTGACGTATTTCGTGGCGTGATGTCACACCACAACCAAGCCATCACTCGAATCGTTTTTATTATACCACCTCAGCGCATTTAGCGAAGCGGTTTCCTTGGCACGTCTTTTCGAAGCAGAGATCGTGCTCCCCTTATTCCGGGATTCTCATCAATACAGACGTGGGTAACCCAACCGCGCCATTGATTGCGGCGCTTGGGAGAAAAGCGAGTTTTACCAGGCCGGTGGGGACGCATAGTTTCATCTGCCCATATATAAGGGGACAAGGATCCACCTTTTTACCTACGCCTTCTTCCTCCTTTGCTTATCCATCTCCGCGCACTCGAGTTCCAGCGCCCAAGTCCGCACATCTCGCCTCGACCTTCTCCAGCCATGTACGGAGCGGGAGGCAAATGGATGGCCTCCTCCGTTACGGAGGGGCACATCAAGAGGCTGCGCGGCGCCGGATACCTGTCCAGCGACATCACGCACCGGCTCCCCAACAAGGGGCAGCTCATCCCCACCCCCAGGCCCCATGAGAGGGTGGTATTCCTTCCCCATTTCCTCTGCGGACTGGGCTTCCCACTTCACCCCTTTGTCCTGGGGCTCATGTTCTACTATGGCCTGGATTTCCATGATCTGGCTCCGAATTTCATCCTCAACATTTCGGCGTTTATCGTCTTGTGCGAGGCTTTCCTCTGCATCCAGCCCCACTTCGGCTTGTGGCTCAAGATCTTCAATGTCAAGCCGAAGGTCGTGAAGGGGAATCAAGCGGAATGCGGAGGCGCCATGGTGGGCAAGATACCCAACGTTACTTGGCTCGAGGGCGCCTTCGTGGAAACCATCAAGGGGTGGCAATCAGGGTGGTTCTACATCACCGAGCCGCGTGACCCTAAATGGGCAGCGGCCCCTGAATTCAGATCTGGCATCCCCACACGGCTCACCTCTTGGAAGGAGAGTGGCCTGACTTGGGGCGATTCGGAGGAGCTGACCGGACTCCAAGCCTGTATCCAGAAGCTGGTGGACAAGAAGCTCAAGCTTGTCAACGTAGTCCAGGTCATGCTCATCCGCCGGATCCTCCCGTGCCAACAACGGGCCTTTAAACTGTGGGAGTTCGATCTGGCTCAGCACCGAACCTTGAGCGGGCTCTTCAATACTGGGTACGAAGATGCCTGGAAGGTGCTTTTTAAGGGCGCCGAGGCCCCCGCATCCGCTACCGAAGATCGCGGATTCTGCTCGCAGCGTCAGGCTGACGAGGTAAATGATCTTACCGTTTATGGGACACTTGTTTTCCATAGTTTGACTCTATGCGGGATCTAAACTCCCTTTCCTTTTACAGGACTGGCTGAAGAAGGCCGAGCAGACTAACTGTCCGGCCCCTTTGCCAGAAGACCAAGTGGATGCCCATCTGGTGGGGCTGCTGGTTCCGGCACCCCATGTGGTGCCGGAGAAGAAGGCCAAGAAGGAGGCCACGAGTACTTGAAAGAGTTCCCGTTTTCAGGTGTCTGACGACTCCGAGGCAGACTCCTCCCCCAAGGACGAGGAGGAGAAGAAAAAGGTCTCTCCCCCAGCGGGGGGAGGGAAGAAAAGAAAGGCCTCCCTAGCTAGGGAGGCCAAAGGGTCCAAGAAGGGAAGGACTCTTCCCCCGGACTGTTCCGCCAATGCCGGTGACGACGACGAGGATTGGCCCCCAAGGGCCAAGCCCCTAGCGAGATCGTAAGTATCCGGACTCCCGAATGACTTCATGATTTTTATTTTTGCCACTTGGTGTCTTTTTAACGCCGCATACAACCCTGCAGTCCACCCAAGGACGATCTTCCCAGTTCGTCGAGCGGGTCCTTGGGTTCGTCGGATGTGAACAACACTTCACTTCCAACCGCCTCTTCTCCCCGCGACGCTGACGACGTTGAGGTGGGATCCCAGAGAGGGACCCATCTGGAGGAGGAGGACCCAGAAGTAGCACAGGGCGACCTCCCGGACTTCGTGTCGGACTCCGCACCGGAACCTGCAGTGATTCCGGAGTCTGGCGGGCGGCCCCTTCGCAAGAAGGGCAAGACCGTGGCGCCGACAGCCTCCGTCCAACCGGAGGCGCCGGATAACTTGCTGGAGGCGCTCAACGGCGCTTCCATCAAGGAGGAACACCGCACTGTCATGAGTGCGGTGATTCAGAAGGTCCAGCTCGCCAAAAGTGGGTTGACCGAAGCCTGCAGCAGCCTTCTATCAGGCTTTGAGGTAAGAATATTAATATATGTAAAATAGTACCGCATAGACAGTAGCCCCTGATGCTCGGTTCGGTGTTCGGAAAGAAAAGCGGGACTGAGGATCTAAAAAGATATATGCAGGAGTCATATAAAATATGTCGATATGGGATTGCAGGCTACCCTGCTGACCTCTGCCGCACTGACTGCGGAGGTCAATGCTTTGAAGCAAAACCTCGAGCGGTCCGAGAACGAGCTCGGCCGTGCCAAGAAGCAACTCGAGGACAAAGAAGGTGAGTAGCACCTTATTAAAGTTGTACCTTACAGAAAAGGATTTGGTTGCAAAAAGAATGACAAGGATAACATGGGTATTGCAGGGGCCACAAACGAGGTAGCGACCCTGAAGGAGGCAGTGTCCATGGCCGAACATAATGCGGCCGCAGAGCGCGCCGAGCGAGAGAAGCAGGAGGCGCGGGTGGCGGAGGTACGGCAAGAGCTCCAGGCTCTCGTGGAAAAACATGAGAGTTTGGAGCGTGACTCGAAGACTCGAGAGTCCGAGCTTGCATCGGCTCTTGAGAGTGCCAAAGCCGCGAAGGCCGAAGCCTACAAGGCCCTCCAGGAAATCGAGGCGTTGAAGAAAATAGGGTCGGGTAAGGCATTTTTCATGCAAAGCAAGCATGTGGATGTGGATTACGTGTTACTTACCCGAATTCGGAGCTCTCCAGGAGCGTTCGCAGATCTGCCCCGCAGCGTGTCCGATGCTGCCGCTTTCAACAAGGCCGAGGAGGGGAGCGCGATGGAGAAGGTCTTCTGGTCTCAGTATGCTGAGGCCGGACATCCGGTTCCCCTTAGCGACCAGCTGAAGCAGCTGGTCGAGCTCCACAAGGTGGCCGAACAGGCCATGAAGGGCCTCATAGTTCGGCTGTGGCCCAATGAGGCCATGCCTGGGAGCTACTTCGGCCTGGTGCGGCGGCTGGTGGATGCGTGTCCATGGGTTGAGGTCATCAAGCGATCCGCCTGTATTGAAGGTGCCCGTCGGGCCCTTGCCCGTGCTAAGGTGCACTGGGGCAAGATGGATGCTGAGAAGCTTGTGACGGATGCGCCACCGCCGGGCAAGGAGTATCGCACGCCCGAGATGTATAATAAGAGTGTCCTGAAGGGTGCCCGCACTATTGCGGGTGAGTGCTCCAATAATGTAATATTTGAGTAAACTCGCATTTTGTTATCCTGTGCGCAGAAAACTTTGTTCATATGCGCTAAGCAATGCTTGTTGATTTAAAATATTACCTTATGTGCGGCTGTTTATCAAATCTAAGGGATGGCAAGTCGTCGGCTTCAGCCCCCATGCCACGAGTGCTGGGGTGTTCGGTATAAATTTGAGCACTCTTGTTCCCATATTTGGGTCCATCTAGGGAGGCGTTCAACACGACGAACTAGGCAACCAGACTTATAATGCTTGAACACTCTCACTTAGCCATAGAATTCTATAATTTTAAATTTCGGCGAAACCCCTAGTGTTCGGAAGTCCGAATTCGGGGCGCTATCCACGCCTGGGCCGGACAAAGCCGGTTCCTCACTCTAAGCGGCATAAGTCTTTAGGGACTCGAAAAAAACCTCTTGAACAGCGATCGACTCTCGCCTCATCATGATGGTCAGTTTTAGCTTTCTCCACTGAGGCGTTAGCCCAGCTCAACTAGGGCGCAATTGCAGTGGTTCTCCCAGTGCTACCTTAGCCGATACAACGGAATGTAAGGTACCAAAACAAGGGAGCCGGGCAAACCCAACTATTGACCCAAGACATGATTCGGAGCTGATGCATATAATGCTATAAGTTCGGAGTGCCGCACTTGTGAAAGTGTTCGGACTTATCACACCATGATGTGGGGAACATAAGCCCCTGGTGTTTTTAGCCGTACCAAAGTGTACGGATGCAACATGTTGTAAATGAACATATGTATAAGAAAGAAATGCAATTATAAGCAAAAAGGTGTTGCATTGTTTTATTCAAGAAGTACTGCTATGAATGCAGAATGATACAAATAGTGCGATAAGCAAGGGACAGGACTGTTAAACATGTCCCCCACCAGGGGTAGGCTGCGGAGTGGTGTATAAAACAGATTAAATGCTCGTAAGGGAGACCACCTGGATATTCGTCGCAGCCTTTCTCCTTCCCTGGCTGTTGCATCGTGAGTTCGGCCGGTCTACTGCCGGACAGGGCCTCTGGTAAACGTAGTCCTGTGGGTAAGAAAAAAGAAAAAAAAAGAAATGACACACTTAGGAGCCCCTGATGTGGTTGAGCCGCATTCTGGGCCTGTCATGGTCGTGCCCCTTTCCCTATGCCCATGGTATCTCCAGAGCGTAATGATGTACGCAAAGGACCAGTCTTGCCATCTTGCGAGGGCTGGGGTTGGGGTCGCATTGCTACGCGTGCTCGAAACGCGTCAGGTGGTCTTGTTGTAGGTTACTTCGGGCGCGTTTGGCCGTGTCCGGTCGCTTAACGGCCGGACTCGAGAATTGCCTTAAGAGGCTGCATTGTACTTCTGCCGTGAGAGCCGCTGTATGTTCCTCCGTTCGGAGGGAGCGCTCGAGTTTCCGTTGACCGTGATGACTCCTCGAGGGCGTGGCATCTTGAGCTTGAGGTATGCGTAGTGCGGCACCGCGTTGAACTTTGCAAACGCGGTCCGTCCGAGTAGAGCATGATAGTCGCTGCGGAACGTGACTATGTCGAAGATTAACTCCTCGCTTCAGAAGTTATCCGGGGATCCGAAGACCACTTCCAGTGTGACTGATCCCGTACAATTGGCCTCTACACCTGGTATGACACCTTTGAAGGTCGTCTTTGTGGGTTTAATCCTTGGGGGGTCTATGCCCATCTTGCGCACTGTGTCCTGATAAAGCAGGTTCAGGCTGCTGCTGCCGTCCATCAGGACTCTGGTGAGGCGAAACCCATCGACGATTGGGTCTAAAACCAATGCGGCGAATCCATCATGGCGGATGCTGGTGGGGTGGTCCCTTCGATCAAAAGTGATCGGGCAAGAGGACCATGGGTTGAACTTCGGGGCGACTGGCTCCATCGCGTATACGTCCCTGAGTGCACGCTTCCGCTCCCTCTTGGGTATGTGGGTTGCGTATATCATATTCACCGTCCGCACTTGTGGGGGAAAACCCTTCTGTCCTCTGTTATTCGGCGGTCGGGTCTCTTCTTCGTCATCGCTATGCAGCCCCTTGTCATTGTTTTCAGCAATTAGCTCGCCTGCCTGCTTGAATACCCAACAGTCCCTGTTGGTGTGGTTGGCTGGCTTTTCGGGGGTGCCATGTATCTAGCACGAGCAATCGAGTATTCGGTCCAAATTGGACGGACCCGTAGTAGTTCTTTTGAATGGCTTCTTCCGCTGACCGAGTTTCGAGCCTCTGAATCTGGCATTGACTGCCGTATCCTCATTATTGTCGCCGTTAATGCGGCGTTTATTCTTGTTGCGATGTGACCTGCCATTGCGATCCTTGGTATCCGGACTGCCGGAATTTTTGCTAAGGTTGTTGTTGCGAGCTAGCCAGCTGTCCTCTCCCACGCAAAAGCGGGTCATGAGTGATGTGAGGGCTGCCATGGATTTCGGATTTTCCTGTCCCAGGTGCCGGGCAAGCCACTCGTCGCGGATGTTATGTTTGAAGGCTGCGAGGGCCTCCGCATCCGGACAGTCGATGATTTGATTTTTCTTAGTTAAGAACCATGTCCAGAATTGTCTGGCTGATTTGTTTGGCTGCTGAATTATGTGTCTTAGGTCGTCAGTGTCTGGTGGTCGCACATACGTGCCCTGGAAGTTATCAAGGAATGCGGCTTCCAGGTCCTCCCAACATCCAATTGATTCTGCTGGCAAGCTGTTAAGCCAATGCCGAGCTGGTCCTTTAAGCTTGAGTGTGAGGTATTTGATGGCATGAAGATCGTCACCGCGGGCCATGTGGATATGGAGGAGATAGTCTTCGATCCAAACCGCGGGGTCTGTTGTGCCGTCATAGGATTCGATATTCATGGGTTTAAACCCTTCGGGGATTTGATGATCCATTACTTCGTCTGTGAAGCATAGTGGGTGTGCGGCGCCTCTGTATTGGGCTATATCGCGACGAAGCTCCAACGAGCTTTGTCTATTGTGTTCGGCCCGGACGGACTTACTGTGTCCGGTGCGACGGTTGTCGTCACGTATCATGGGGCGCCCACGCGATCCGTAGATCGATCTTGATTGTCTTGCCTTATCCTCCAATATATCTCGCAAGTCCGTAGCATTCCCCTGTGGCCTTGTGTTGTTCGAGCGATGCCGGGGTACGGTTCTAGTGAAGGGCCTAGAGGCCTCTCTGTCGCGGCCACGAGGTGGCCGGTCAGCCGTATTGTGCTCTGGTGCTGCAGTTTTATATGCCTCCTCCTCTAATCGGGAGAGCAACTTGCGTTTGGGGTAGCTTTTGGAGGGGCGTTCGAGCTCATGCTCTTCGGCCGCCAGGACTTCCGTCCATCTGTCGGCTAGCAGATCCTAATCAGCTCTAAGCTGTTGCTGCTTTTTCTTGAGGCTGTTTGCCGTGGCCATAAGTCTGCGTTTGAAACGCTCTTGTTTGATGGGATCCTCAGGCACGACAAATTCATCGTCGTCGAGGCTTGCCTCGTCTTCAGAGGGAGGCATGTAACTATCTTCCTCTACCTCTTCGTCTGCCGCCCTCTTGTGAGGGCTGGCATCTCCGTCCTCCTGCGCTGAATCTTGCTGGAGGGGGTTGTCTTCGGCACTGTCTGGGGTATTATTATCTCCGGGGCCGGAATCGCCATTCTTGCTGTGGCGGGATTTAGAGCGGCGCCGCTCACGCCGGCGCTTGGGCTGTTTCTTGGAGGGATCTTCCTCCGTTGTTCCTTCGCCATTCCCATCCTTTGGGATATCCACCATGTATATGTCATATGACGAGGTGGCTTTCTAGTGCCCAGTAGGCGCTGGTTCTTGGTCGTCTCCAGCATCATCGTCCATACCGTCGATGTCTTCGGAGTCGAAGTCTAGCATGTCGGTTAGATCATCGACAGCGGCTACTAAGTGGGTGGTGGGTGGGTCTTGAATTTCTTCGTTGTCCGCATCCCAACCGTCCTGACCGCAGTCCGGCCAGGGCTCTCCTGATAACGAGAGATATTTTAGCGAGCTCAGAATGTCGCCAAAAGGTGAGTCTTGAAAGATGTCCGCGGCGGCGAACTCCATGATCGGCGCCCAGTCGGATTCGATTGGTGGGGCCGCGGGAGGTTCGGAGTCCGGCAAGGAGTCTGGCACCTTGGAGTCACGAGCTTCAGAAGGGACAAAGTCAGCATTCGGCTCTATCGCCGTGGAGGTTGCAGCCCCCGAGGCGGTGTCTAACCATCCATCCTCGATCTGCGCAGCCGGCTCTGAATCAAGGGTCGGAGCAGTTTCGTGTGCGGCCTCTAGGGCACTGTCCGGCAGCAGAGCTAAATCATGCCCATCATGACAGTGCGGCGCGCTCGGCTGTCGCTTGTATCCGTTGAAGATCAAGTCTCCGTGGATGTCAGCCATGAAGTTAAGACTTCCAAATCTGACCTAACGGCCAGGGGCGTAGCTTTCGATCTGCTCCAGATGGCCAACCGAATTGGCCCGTAGTGCAAAGCCGCCGAATACGAAGATCTGTCCGGGGAGAAAAGTCTCACTCCGGACCACGTCGTTGTTGATGATCGAAGGAGCCATCAAGCCTATCGGTGACGACACAGAGGAACTCTCAATGAAAGCACCAATGTCGGTGTCAAAACCGGCGGATCTCGGGTAGGGGGTCCCGAACTGTGCGTCTAGGCTGATGGTACCAGGAGACAAGGGACATGATGTTTTACCCAGGTTCGGGCCCTCCTGATGGAGGTAAAACCCTACGTCCTGCTTGATTGATATTGATGATGTGGATGTTACAAGAGTATATCTACCACGAGATCAAGGAGGCTAAACCCTAGAAGCTAGCCTATGGTATGATTGTTGTTATTGTCGTTGTCCTACGGACTAAAACCATCCGGTTTATATAGACATCGGAGAGGGCTAGGTTACATAGAGTCGGTTACAATGGTAGGAGATCTACATATCCGTATCGCCAAACTTGCCTTCCACGCCAAGGAAAGTCCCATCCGGACACGGGACGAAGTCTTCAATCTTGTATCTTCATAGTCTTGGAGTCCGACCGATGATGATAGTTTGGCTATCCGGACACCCCCTAGTCCAGGACTCCCTCAGGGAGACTGTTGGAAATATGCACTAGAGGCAATAATAAATTAGTTATTATTATATTTCCTTGTTCATGATAATCGTTTATTATCCATGTTATAATTGTATTGATAGGAAACTCAGATACATGTGTGGGTACATAGACAACACCATGTCCCTAGTAAGCCTCTAGTTGACTAGCTCGTTGATCAATAGATGGTTACAGTTTCCTGACCATGGACATTGGATGTCGTTGATAACGGGATCACATCATTAGCAGAATGATGTGATGGACAAGACCCAATCCTAAGCCTAGCACAAAGATCGTGTAGTTCGTATGCTAAAGCTTTTCTAATGTCAAGTATCTTTTCCTTAGACCATGAGATTGTGCAACTCCTGGATACCGTAGGAATGCTTTGGGTGTACCAAACGTCACAACGTAACTGGGTGGCTATAAAGGTGCACTACAGGTATCTCCGAAAGTGTCTGTTGGGTTGGCACGAATCGAGATTGGGATTTGTCACTCCGTGTAAACGGAGAGGTATCTCTAGGCCCACTCGGTAGGACATCATCATAATGTGCACAATGTGACCAAGGGGTTGATCACGTGATGATGTGTTACGGAACGAGTAAAGAGACTTGCCGGTAACGAGATTGAACAAGGTATCGGTATACCGACGATCGAATCTCGGGCAAGTACAATACCGTTAGACAAAGAGAATTGTATACGGGATCGATTGAGTCCTTGACATCATGGTTCATCCGATGAGATCATCATGGAACATGTGGGAGCCAACATGGGTATCCAGATCCCGCTGTTGGTTATTGGCCGGAGAACGTCTAGGTCATGTCTGCATGGTTCCCGAACCCGTAGGGTCTACACACTTAAGGTTCGATGACGCTAGGGTTATAAAGGAAGTTTGTATGTGGTTACCAAATGTTGTTCGGAGTCCCGGATGAGATCCTGGACGTCACGAGGAGTTCCAGAATAGTCCGGAGGTAAAGATTTATATATGGAAAGTTGTTGTTCGGGTTCCGAAAAAAGTTCGGGTTTTTTCGGTATTGTACCGGGAAGCTTCCAGAAGGTTCCGGAGGATTCCGGAGGTCCAGAAATTGTTCCACCACGTCCAATATAGTAGCATGGGCTGTAGGGGGGTGGCCTAGCCTTAATGGGCCAGGGGCACCAGCCCCCCAAGGCCCATGCGCATGGGAGAGGGGAAACCCTAAGGGGGAGGGCCTCCACTTGACTTGGGAGGCACTCCTCCCCCCCTTGGCCACCGCCCCCTCCTCAGATTGGATCTGAGGGGGCCGGCCCCCCTCTCCCTTTCCCCTATATATATGTGGGGGGTGGGAGTGCAGCCGCACCACAAGTTCTGGCGCAGCCCTCCCCCTCTCCCAAGTACTCCTCTCCCGCGGTGCTTGGCGAAGCCCTGCAGGATTGCCACGCTCCTCCATCACCACCACGCCGTTCTGCTGCTGCTGGATGGAGTCTTCCTCAACCTCTCCCTCTCTCCTTGCTGGATCAAGGCATGGGAGACGTCACCGGGCTGTACGTGTGTTGAACGCGGAGGTGCCGTCCGTTCGGCACTAGGATCTCTGGTGATTTGGATCATGACGAGTACGACTCCTTCAACCCCGTTCTCTTGAACGCTTCCGCTTAGCGGTCTACAAGGGTATGTAGATACACTCTCCTTCCCCTTGTTGCTGGTTTCTCCATAGATAGATCTTGGTGACACGTAGGAAAATTTTGAATTTATGCTACGTTCCCCAACAAAGGGTTCACACCCCTTGTAACACACACCCATATTCTAGTCGACCGCCTCAGGGCTCCAAGACGTAGGGCTTTTACCTCTTCCGAGAGGGTCCTGAACTCGTAAACTCATGTGTACAACCTCGTTGTAGCTAGGTCCTTGCCTCCGCAAACGTACCCCATACTCTTACTGTCAGACTTAGTACCACGACAGTTGGCGCCCACCGTGGGGCCAAGCGTCTTGGCAACTTCCGGCGAGGTTGCATTTTTTCCGATCTTCATCAACATGGTTTCCAGCAGCGGTTTGGTCATGGGCCGCGAGTTCCGACCTTGCGCGCTCACTTTCGTCACCGATGACTCTTCTTGGCTCCAAGAAGCCCCCCTCGATGTCGAGGCTCTTCCGATCCACGGGGCGTCGCACTTCCGCGCTAGTGCCTGCTGCATCCTCCAACGACAGTCGTCAACTCCGTATCGATCGGCCTTCGCATCATCTGCTCACTCCGTGGGACGCTGCCGCAAGCGATCTGGTCCGTCGCGGCCCCAGCGGTGGGTGAAACACGCTGTACTCTCCGGACGGCCACCCCTCAAGTGGCGGCGATCGAGCCTGACAAATTTCACTGTGGTCCAATCGACTGGCTATGGGGATACTTTTTCCGAGCGTAGGAGCTGTGACCCTGTGGCAGAAGTTCTCATGGTCAACTCCCGTCACTGTCCACCCAGGTTTCACCGCAATAGAGGCAACATTGATGGCGATAGCCCGTCGTACGACCACGATGAGTACGAGCCCCAACCTCTCAATTCGCAGCAGAGGGAATAGCTGCACTGCGGCAACATGGAGGCCCTCCAGACCCCCATCATAGGGGAGACTCCCGAGGCTCGGGCCTTGGAGGCCGCGTGCCTAGACATGTTAGCTGAGCGCATGTGTCTGGAGAATCTCCAACATTCTGGCGACCAAAGCCCTCGTCGACTAATTCCCGAATCCAGTCAACGACAATTGTTTCCGCCTGAACCCCAGGTATACCGCACTCCGATCAAAAATCTTACAGTTGTTGCACGTATAGCAGAGTCTATTCAGTCGTCACATTTAGAAGCTGGGAGAGGCTTGGAACAGATCCGAGCGCTGCTCCGGGCAGCGGGTGAGCAAAACTCTGCTGTTTCTCAGTCGCAAAACAGGATCCATAGTAGGTCAGTGAGGGCAGATATAGTTCAGTCGGCACACAGTCTTGGGTCACCTTTGCAACGTGAAGATCGTGATTGCCGTTGAGATCGGCACCTGGGAAGAGCTCATGGAGAGTTTGATCGTGAGTATGCCCGTGACAACCACCGTCGAGTGCCTTCGCCCCCTCCAAGGGACGGGTCATACATGGTCCGGCGGTATGATGACAGGCGCCCGTATGGTAATAATTGCAGAGTTCCAATCGACCCAAGAGAGCCTCGGTTCGACGCAACGTCAGTCCTTGTACAAGGTTTGGTCGACCAGAACAGAGCATATAGAGAAGGGTTGGATAGAGATCGAGCCGGTGGAAGCAGAGTGCACGTTTCCGGTCCCGAGTGCTTTGGAAGAGCCATCCGAGCCACTGAGATCCCTTACAACTTCAGGTTGGCGACTGGTGTCAGTAAGTTCACCGGAGAGTTAAAGCCTGACACTTTGTTGGAGGATTACCGAGTAGTTGTGCACATTGGTGGTGGCAACGATGAGGTGGCTATGAAGCACCTCCCTTTGATGCCTGCAAGTTCTGCCAGAGCTAGGTTGAATCAGTTGGCTCCTGGAAGCATTTTCAATTGGGAAGAATTGGCTCGAGTGCTTACCAAAACATTTGAGGGCACCTACAAGTGACCTGCTGGTTTGAGAGAATTGCAACATTATGTGCAGAAATAGAATGAGATTTTGAGAGACTATATCCAGAGGTGGACTACCCTTCATCACACGGTGGAGAATGTGTCGAAACACTAAGCAGTTTGTGCCTTTAAAGAAGGCGTTCACTACAGAGAGCTCAATCTAAAGTTCGATCAGACCGGAGACATGTCTTTGACTCAGATGATGGAGATTGCCACTTGGTATGCTAACAACAAAGAGGAAGACCGACTCCGGAGCGGCAAAAACAAGTCAGTTGCACAAGATACCAGAGGAGGAAACTCCAGTCGGAAGTAGAAACGGAAAGCTGAGGCTACAGGTCCCGCTAAGGCAACAGTTTTGAATCAAGGGAAGTTCAAGGGGAAGCCTAAAGGGACTTGGACTCCTTAAAAAGTGAAAGATCAAGCGGGGAACGATGTGCTTGATTTACCGTGTCATATACACACCAAAAAGGGTGAGGAGGGGAATCTGATTCTTCCCAAGCATACCACTCGACAGTGTCGACTCATGATTCAGAGCTTTCGAGAGATCCAACCCAGTGAAAAGGACAAAGAGTCTGATATGGAGGAAGACAAAGAGGAAGATGGTGGTTACCCTAATGTTAATGCCACTTTGGTGATTTTTGCTGACCTCGAGAGCAAAAGTCGACTGAAAGTTATTAACAGAGAGGTAAACATGGTTGCTCCGGCAACACCAAGATATTTGAAGTGGTCAAAAACCCTATTACATTCGAGTAGTCCGACCACACGCCACATATTACTACCGCTGGGCGGCAAGCGTTGGTGGTAGACCCGGTCATTGGGGGCACCCGACCGACCAATGTTTTGACGGACGGTGGCAGTGGATTGAATATATTGTATGCTGAGGCCCTCTGGGGAATGGGCATTCTGATGTCCAAGCTCAGTGAGAGCAACATGAGATTCCATGGTGTCACCCCGGGAAAGAAAGATGACTCACTTAGTCAGATCACTCTTGATGTGGTTTTCGGTGATTCAAAGAATTACCGCAACGAAAAGTTGACATTTGAGGTGGTGGATTTTGACAGTGCCTATCATGCCATTCTAGGTAGACCTGCTTATGCTAGTTTCATGGCTCGACCGTGCTTCGTGTACCTTAAGTTGAAGATGCCTGGCCCCAGAGGCGTGATCACAGTTACTGGAAATAGGCAGGGAGCAGAAGATTGTCTCCAGAAAGGTTCAAAGATCGTCGATGAAGAGATGGCAGTAGTAGAGTTTCAGGAATACCAGAAGAACGCAGATCCAAGTGATTTGTTGCGTGCCAAGAGGCCTACCTTGGAGTCTGCATTTCAGTCAGCCGGTGAAACAAAGACGGTTCACATTCATCCGACCGGTCCCAATGCTGCTCCGACTCATATCTCAACAACACTCGACATCAAATAGGAAGAAGCGCTCATCCAGTTCCTCCATGGGAACTGGGACATCTTCACATGGAAGCCATCTGACATGCCAGGTGTACCCAGGGGGCTGGCTGAGCACCATTTGCGAGTCGACCTGAAAGGAAAACCTGTTAAAGAGCATCTATGTTAGTCCGCCGCGGAGAAGAGGAAGGTCATTGGCAAGGAGGTGGCTCGGCTTCTAGCTGCTGAGTTCATCCGCGAGATATACCACTCCGAGCGCCTATGTTGTTATGGTCCCCAAGAAAGATAAGTCACTTCGAATGTGTATTGATTTCAAGAAAATCAATCGGGCCTGCCGGAAAGATCATTTTCCTCTGCCCCGCATTGACCAGATAGTCGACTCAACTACGGAGTGTTAACGATTGTCCTTTTTGGATGCTTATTCCGGGTACCATCAGATCCGTCTGTATGGACCCGACGAGATAAAGACAGCTTTCATCACCCCATTCGGGTATTTTTGCTATGTTACTATGCCCTTTGGCCTCAAGACTGCTGGCGCCACGTTCATGCACATGATTCAGAAGTGCCTGCTCACTCAAATCAGTTGGAATGTGGAAGCATACATGGATGATATAGAGGTCAAGTCACGCAAAGGTTTTGACCTACTAACTGACCTCACTGAAACCTTTGCCAACTTAAGAAGATATGATATCAAGCTTAATCCATCAAAGTGCACATTCGGAGTCCCAAGTGGAAAGCTACTCGGTTTCCTTGTTTCCGAACGGGGGGTCGACGCAAACCTAGAGAAGATTGGCACAATCCTCCAAATGAAACCCCCTGTGCGTGTGCACGATGTCCAAAAGCTTACTAGTTGTTTGTCTACATTGAGTCGATTCATCTCACGCCACGGTGAAAATGCATTACCTCGTCACCGACTGATGAAGAAGTCTGACAAGTTCGAGTGGAATGATGAAGATGAAGCAGCGTTTGAAGAGCTCAAAGCCCTGCTTTCCACCCAGCCAGTGCTTGCCGCTCCAGTCAGCAAGGAGCCTTTACTGCTTTACATCGCAGGCACTGGACAGGTTGTCAGCATGGTGCTCATGGTCGAGCGGGAAGAAGAAGGCAAAGCCTACAAAGTTTAGCGCCCTACGTACTACATTTCTGAAGTCTTGACTCCGTCCATGCAGAGATATCCTCATTATCAGAAGCTTGTTTATGGAATTTACTTGACCATGAAGAAGGTTGCAAACTATTTCTCAGACCACCCGGTTTCAGTCGTCAGCGACGCCCCATTGTCAGAAATTCTGAATAACAGGGATGCAACTGGTCGAGTGGCAAAGTGGGTGATTGAACTCCTTCCTTCGGATATCAAGTTTGAGGCAAAGAAAGCCATCAAGTCTCAAGCAATAGCAGATTTCCTCACAGAGTGGATTGAACAGCAGCAACCGACTCAGATTCACTCGGAACATTGGACTATGTTCTTTGATGGATCCAAGATGTTGAATGGCTCTGGAGTAGGAGTGGTTTTACTATCCCCAAGAGGAGACAAGCTCAGCTATGTCCTCCAGATTCACTTTGATTCTTCAAGCAATGAAGCTGAGTATAAAGCACTGTTGTATGGGTTATGTATGGCCATTTCACTCGGCATCCGACGCTTGACGGTATACGGCGACTCAGACTTAGTGGTTAATCAAGTAATGAAGGAATGGGACATCAGGAGTCCAGCAATGACCGGTTATTGCAATGCAGTAAGAAAGCTAGAGAAGAAGCTCGAGGGGTTAGAGCTCCACCACATACCGTGAATCAAGAATCAAGCTACTGATGATCTGGCAAAGATAGGTTCCACTCGGAAGCCTATCCCCAGCAATGTGTTCTTGGAGCATCTCCACACCCCGTTAGTACAAGAAGATCCCTTCAAGGAAGAGCCCCCACAACCGATAAGTTCAATAGATCCGATTTAGTTTGAAGTCCCAGCTGTGGTCGACTTGGTCATGGAAGTCGTAGTGATCACGCCTGACTGGACAGTGCCATATATCATGTACCTGCTTAGGCAGGAACTCCCAGAAGATGAGGATGAGGCCCGCCAGATTGTCCGTCGATCGAAGGCTTTCATCGTGATAAGAGGGCAGCTTTACAAAGGAAGTGTCACAGGAGTGGCTCAATGCTGCATCACACCAGAAGAAGGTTGAATGATTTTGAACGAGATCCACTCGGTGACCTATGGTCACCGTGCGTCCTCTCGGACCATCGTGGCCAAAGCATACCGAGCGGGATTCTATTGGTCGCATGCAAATGAGATGGCAAAGGATATAGTCGACAAGCGTGCAGGTTGTCAGTTCTACTCCAACATGTCTCACAAGCCTACATCTGCCTTGAAGACTATTCCACTAGTCTGGCTGTTTGCAATAAGGGGGTTGGATATGGTTGGACCCTTCAAGACCGACAGAAGTGGCTTCACTCATTTGCTCGTAGCAGTCGACAAATTCACTAAATGGATCGAAGCCAAGCCTATCAAAAACCTTGACTCAAGCACTACCGTCAGTTTCATCAGGGAGTTGATATTCACATATGGAGTCCCTCACAGCATTATCACGGATAACGGCTCCAACTTTGATTCTAATGAGTTCAAGGCGTTCTGTGCTTCCCAGGGCACTCGGGTCGACTACGCATCTGTTGCGCACCCACAGTCGAATGGGCAAGCAGAAAGAGCGAATGGTTTGATCCTTCAAGGGATGAAACCCCGACTGATGCGCGACCTCAAGCATGCTGCTGGAGCTTGGGTGGCTGAGTTGCCGTCCATCTTATGGGGGATGAGAACAACTCCAAACCGGTCGACTGACCGAACCCCTTTCTTCATGGTGTATGGCGCTGAAGATGAGCTTTAGAGTCACTTGCTGCACAACACTTCCCTAGTGGAACTCTTCTCAGAAGCTGAAGGAGAACAAGCACGCCAGGACGCAGTTGATCTCCTGGAGGAGGAACGTGAGATGGCTCTGATCCGGTCGACCATCTACCAACAAGATATGTGTCCATTCCATGCCCGTAGTGTCAGAGGTCGAGCATTCCAGGAAGGAGACCTTGTGCTCCGAGTGGATCAGAAACGACCTCACAAGCTCGCTCCGACCTGGGAAGGTCCCTTCATCATCACCAAGGTGCTTCACAACAGAGCATATCACCTCTACAACGTAGCCAAGAAAATGGATGAGCCACGCGCATGGAACGAAGGGCCGCTTCGCCATTTCTATACCTAAACCACTTGGATCGACGAGTTGTAATAAGAGTCCTTTAGTTTGCTTATCAAGGACAAGATTTTTGCAGTATCTTAATGATTGTTTTCCGATAAACACATGTGTTCAAATCCCCCAGTGGGTGGCTTAGCCGCAAACCTGATTCACCTAAGTTTCAAAACCACTCCGAGTGAAGAGCAACCCTCTCACTTGGAAGCTTAGCTGCGAAGCTGATTCGCCTAAGTTTCAAAACCACTCCGAGTGAAGAGCAACCCTCTCACTAGGAAGCCTAGCTGCGAACCTGATTCACCTAAGTTTCAAAACCTTTCCAAGTGGTGAGCAATCCTCCCACTCGGGGGCTTAGCTGCGACCCCGTACTCGCATAAGTTAAAAAACTACTTCGAGTGGAGAGTAATCCTCCCACTCGGAGGCTTAGCTGTGACCCCGTACTCGCATAAGTTAAAAACTACTCCGAGTGGAGAGCAATCCTCCCACTCAGGAGCTTAGCTACGACCCCGTACTCGCGTAAGTTAAAAACTACTCCGAGTGGAGAGCGATCCTCCCACTCGGGGCTTAGCTGTGACCCCATCTCGCCTAAGTTAAAAACTACTCCGAGTGGAGAGCAATCCTCTCACTCGGGG